>NW_020230722.1:189837-211179 GCF_003227715.2 Harpegnathos saltator | reverse complement strand
AATCCGCGAGGATGGGCACGCAGGTTGCTTATTAATTGTCCGCACCTTTTCATCAAGTGATTGTTCCATCATTGTTTCAACGACCCCTAGCGGGTCTATTTGATTCCCCTCCGACTGTATGTTCAGAGAGGGAGTCTTCCTCCTCCTCATCCTCCACTACCGCTCTCTTCCTTCCTGCCACTTTCACTCGGATGTGGAGTGGACCGTCATCCTCTTCATCATCATCGGTGCCTCCTCCTGTGGTGTCCAACGGGACCGCCGCATTTGGGAGCTCAAGTGGATCGCCTTGCATCTTCTGCTTCATACTGGTGTACTTCCATGGAGTCTGGGATAAGCACTATGCAGGTCTCTGCCACAGGAGAGCCTGGCAATTTGTTAGCCAGCAAGTTGTCCTTGTGCGCGAGCCCCTTAAAGGAGCTGGGGTCGCTCGCAGGGCAGGCAGGTGGTAGGCCGCCTTTACTCTCGCCTCCTTTCCGGCCAGTGCGGCCATTCTCCTCGTACAAAGATTCTACTTTCTCGTCCCTGGTTTTTCCCCCTGGGGCCGTATCGGGAATTGTGTTTGAGCTTGAGATTCCATAGTATATATTTGTATTTATAGCGGTTCGCCCATCATGGGACCCCCATAACGCAATGGGGGTGCTTCCCGCCTAAAGTTAAGCCCTAGCTGAGTGCACAGAAGCCGAGAAGCGGTTTATCAGTTGGTCAACACCTATCCGTGCATGAATAAATACTAAGAATGTTACAGGATAGGCCTGCACCATAGAATGATGTTAAAGGTTTAACGTCACCCCTATCGAGTGGACGCGCACCCCTCCGAAAGGGCCGCTCCTCCAGACCTCAGGCTAGACGGTGCTGCAATTTCCCCTATGCAGCTCCGGGTATGAGGAAATACTGACCGGGTAATCCTCTAATCCTCCATACGTGCATCCGGGATCCCAGACCTCAACCGATGCATTGGCTCGTCGACCGTGTGCGAGCGGTTCTTCCACGTTAAACATGCCCTTTCAGGCCGATCTTGCTCCTATTGCAGAGCAGGTTTATCCCACCGGGACATCCGTGCGACCTTGTAGCCCGGAGGGCCCGGGGGGAATCCCCCGCCTACAGGAGCTCACGACATCTTACGCGGCAGAGGTCAGGTACTGACATCACACATAGCCGGCGTCGGGGGGCTACTACTCCCCCCTTGGCTAGTCTACAGGGAATATCCGTCCGGGTCCGACCACACCTCATTCACGCACTCATTCACACCTGGATGGCCTTCCCCAGGGGGGAACCCCCCGCCAGAGACCAAGATCCCTGGCGGAAGGGTACACGCCCAGTTCATCAGGCCATCCCATGCCGTTTGATGGGGATCGGCCAACCCCCGCTGTGGGGAGCGACTGACCAGACCGGCCGCCATTTGGCGACCGGGCCCGCCAACCGTCCCCTAATACTGCCGGGCACAGCGCTCACCCGGCAGGCCGACTGCCACACAGGCTAAGAGCTCGGCTAACTCTCGCTTGGGACCTTCGAGTCTCAGTCAGGGAACCTAGGTTCCCCAGCCCAGCCTCTTACGTCCCTATTTCTGCATGGGTGCAGCGTCCACCATGCAGTTTTGGTGGCTCTCACCGATGGGTCGCTCCGACCAGGGATCCTTAGATCCCCGGCAGGAGGGACCCATCGGCTCATTGGGCCACCGTGGGTGTACTTGGTCCAGCCGGTTCACCCTCCCCGGAACATCCGAGCGACCAGAGTCGCCCAGATGGCCCCAGGAGGGATCTCCGGCCTTCAAGCCCCCTCGCCACAACAAGGCGACACCCACGAGGGGAACCTAACCTAACCTAACCTAACCTAACCTAACCTAACCTAACCTAACCATACTAAAAAAACCTAACCTAACCTAACCTAACCTAACCTAACCTAACCATACTAAAAAAACCTAACCATACTAAAAACCATACTAAAAAAAAAAAAAACCTAACCTAACCTAACCTAACCTAACCTAACCTAACCATACCATACTAACCTAACCTAACCTTTTTTTTTTTTTTTTTTTTGTTAAGGAGGGGAAATGCCTTACGCACACCCTGGGGCCCGTGCTGGGGGTGATCCCAGGGTAGTGTGGGACTTGCACCCACTAAAACCCCCCGGCCCACAGCGTGCTGAGTGCGGGGAGTCCGGGAAACACCATGCAAGACGGCACTTAGCCATCCGGACCCCCCGCCACACATGCGCGCCGCTACGCCCGACTTAGGTGGGAGAGCCGCACCTCTCCCTGCCTACCCCCGCCCCCCCCCGGGTCAAACGGATGACGAACGTCGCCGTCATCCGGACCCGAAGAAGCCCCCCCCGAGGACAGCGACGATGACGACGAGGACCGCGACGACGACGAAGACGACGAAGATGACGAGACGGACGATCGACGACGACGACGACGATGACGACGATCACGACCGACGACGGACGGTGACGACGACGACACAGACGACGATGACGACGACGACGACGAACCCGACACCCCGGACAACGACGGCGACGAGGAAGACGAAGACAAAGGCGCGGAGCCGGGGGAGGAGGCGGACCAACTCCGGTCCCCCGATTGGGAGGTGGATGAGGGGGAAGAGCCCACGACCCAGCGGTCGGCGGCCCTCTCGCGAGCCCTCTCCGCGCTCTCCTTCGAGCCCAGCACGACCGCGGCGAATCTCGCCACGGCCGACCAGGCCCGACGGGAGCGCAGAATCTCCCGCACGACCGCTGGCAGGGACAGATCCCCGCCCATCACCCTCACCAGCTCCTCGCGCTGCACCCGCCACGACACACAGTGCTGCAGGGTGTGCTGCGCGTCGTCCCGCGCGTCTCCGCAGTGAAGACACTGCGGAGTTTGATACTTCCCGATCTTGTGTAAGAAATCCGCAAACACCCCGTGGCCCGTCAGCAACTGAGTGACGTGAAAGGTCAGGCCGCCACGATTCGGACGATCCAGCCAGAGGTTAAGCTCCGGGAGGATCGCGTCACGAACACGAACACTGGGCAGTCCCGGGGCCCGGAGCTGCAGAAGCCACTGCCGGCGAACCAGCAGCTCCTCCGCAGCCCGGGCCTCCGCGACCGCCTCGGACGTCCACAACCCGTACGGACGAAGGCCGCGAGCCCTCTCGTACATCCGGCGACGAGACGCCGCCAGGATGTCAATGGGCGGCATCCGAGCCAGGAGGGTCGCAGCCACGTACGACACCGTCCTGTACCCGGACACCACCCTCAGCGCGATCTGCCGTTGGATCCGCCTCAGGTCCACCTGGGCTCGCTGAGTTGCAGCAAAGGCTTCAACCCAAACCGGCGCCCCGTAGAGAACCACGGACATCATCACGGTTGCGTACAACCGACGCCGGGCCTCCCCGGGGCCCCGCATATTGGGCATCAGCCTGCCCAGGGCCCTCGCGATCGTCGCGACCTTCGTCCGCACGTACTCGAAGTGAAACCTGAAAGACATGCGACTGTCCAGGATCACTCCGAGATACTTCATACTGTCACGAAGCTCCACATAATCGTCCCCCACACGAACAAATACCTCCACCGGTGGAGCCCGCCCTCGGGCCCTCCTCCCGTGAAACATGGCCGCCACTGTCTTGCCCGCCGACACCCTGAGTCCCAGGCCAGCGATACTCCCCACCGTGTATGTCACCTGAAAGGTCGCACGGACCGAGGCCCATTCCACGGAGGGGCCCGCAGCCAGGACCAGGGTGTCGTCCGCGTAGCAAATGACCTCGCACCCAGGCTCGAGGCGAGCGTTGAGCACGCGGTCATATACCACATTCCAGAGGAGGGGGCCGAGGACAGACCCCTGGGGGACGCCCGCCACCACGTCACGAGACCTCACACCGCCGCCGCGGACGGGAAATTCTACCGTCCTCTCGGACAGGTAGCTCCCCACCACGCGCCGGAGGTAGAGGGGGAAACCCTTCTCCCACAACGATTGCAGGATGCGCGACCGCGGCACCGAGTTGAACGCGTTCACCACGTCCAACCCGACAGCCACCGCCGCGCCCCCGCCCTGCACGGCACGAGACACAAAGTCGCGGACCCGAAGGAGGGCGTCCACCGTCGACCTACCCGCCCGAAACCCGTATTGGGAATCGGACAGGGAGGCCGACGGATGATCCGCCATCCAACGCTCCACCCGCCCCACCAGCACCCTCTCAAAGATCTTGCCGATCTCATTGAGGAGGCAGATGGGGCGGGCTCGGAGCGGCCCGGCCGGTTCCGCACCACCCTTGGGGATCAAGACGAGCCTCGCGCGCCGCCAAGCGGCTGGAAAGATGCCCTCCATGAGGCATCGATTGAATAGCCTCACGATAATCCGGGTTAAGGCCATGGGCGCCCTCCGCCAGATACCGGCGGGTATCCCATCCGGACCAGGAGCCGGATTGCCGGCCCTGGCCTTCCCCTTTAAGGCCTCCAGTACCTCCCCCTCGTCGCAGGCCCAGGAGGGATCCCACGCAAACTCTTGGCGAGGCTCGACCCAGTCCCGTTCAGAAGGCCGCGGAAAGAGGGAATCCAGCATCTCTGCTAGCTCATCCTCTCCGAGGGTCTCCGTGAGAGCTGGCGACGACCGCCTAAGCCGTTTTAACACGAGCTTATACGGCAGCCCCCACGGGTCCTCCTCAACCGACCGAACCAGGTCCTCCCAAGCGCGGATCTTCGCGGCTATGATGGCCTTGCGAAGGTCCCGCTTGGCTAGGCGAAAGACAGCACAACACTCACAGTACACACGACTACCCCGACGTCTACATCTAGTGAAGCTACGTCGGGCCCGTAAACAGGCCCGACGCAGCCCGGCGATCTCCTCCGTCCACCAGTAGACGGAGGAAGCACGCCTACCACCACCAACCCTACAAAACCGGGACCTGGGAGCCGAGTCGTCGCAGGCACGAGCCATGGTCTGCGAGACCCAACCCGCCAGGCCCTCAGCAGTGGCCGCCTGGGCCTCCCCCGGGCCGAAGGCACACCGTTCCTCCAGCGAAGCAGTCAGGTCGTCCGGACGGAGCTTTGAGAAGTCCCAACGGGGATAGACCCCGCTGTGACCCTCTCCACCCCCGCCGGCCGACCCAGACGGCAAGATGCCAAACTTTATGTAAAGGTGGTCGGAGAGAGTCTCCACTCCCTCCAACACCGACCACCCCGTAACCCTGCCCGCCAACCCGGGAGACACCCAGGAGAGATCCACCACGGATACTCCCTGCGGCCGCACGCAGGTGCTGACACCACCCACATTGAGGAGGCGGAGGTCCATCTCGGCGGCCCACTCCGAGAGAACCTCCCCTCGACGGCTCTCCCGGCGGGGATCCCAAAGCCAGGACCTGGCGTTGAAATCCCCGCACAGGAGAACCCTGCGCCCCCGGAGGCCGGAGAGCGCCCCGCGCAGCCCGTCCAGCCGACCGAGGAAAGCCGCGATCCCCCCCCGCGGTGGAAAATACGCACTGACGGCGTAAAACTCGCCGCAGTCAGCGGCCACGAAGTCGCGGCCCCGATCGACCAAACGGCACCCGCCCGGCAACGCCCCCGGCCTCCAAAAGAGCGCGGAGCGGCCGCTCCCGCTGCCCAGCCAGTGCTGGGAGGCGGGAACGACCCGCGGTTCGGAGACGAAACAGAGGGCGGCGCCGAAACGGGCCGCCTCCTGGACCAGCAGGTCCTGCGCCGGCAGGGAATGATTTACATTCCCCTGCAGGAACCACATGGTTATATCTGGCCAGGCCGAGCGGCCCCCCGAGCCGACGCCGCCCTCCCACCGCCCCCGTGCGCGGCGCACCCGGAGGAACCGAGACGGTGGTTGCCGTCACGGCCACCCTCCGCGCACACCACGCACCAGGACGGCAATCCACAGTTACGCGCGATATGCCCCGGTCGCCCACAGTTAAAGCAGGCATCGCCCCTCTCGGAGCTAGCCCGACACGCGTCCCGTACGTGGCCGTATCCCCAGCACTTGAAACATTGGACGGGTCTCGCCTTCAGTAGTACAACGCGGGCGGAGACCCATCCCACCCTGACACTACCCAGCCGCGCCAGCTTCAGCGCGGCGACCAGGGGGCACTGCACCCAGACCGACCCCATCCCATTAAACATTTGTCTGATGGGGCCCGTCCGGATGTCCGACACCTCGCAACCACCCTCGTCCGCCACGACTTCGGTGACCTCGCCGGTGGTCACCGAGTCGTCCAGACCGATTAATCGCAGCTCACCCCTGGCGATGGGCCGCGTGACCGTCGCGCTATCGCCCAGTACCTCCCGTAATTTGGCCGCAAGGAGGTCGGCCCTAGCGGGGCCGTCCGGACCCGGGATCTCCAGAATCCGGCCGCCGTTAGCTGCGCGCCGGATCCTCAGAGCCTCAACCCCCAATTCGTTCAGGGAGACCTCCCCCCGAGCTTTCAACAAAGCCTCCGCGTAGGAGAAGGTCTCCCCCCTTCCCTTGAGCCCAACCGCAGCCGTGCGCGGAGGCCTCCGTCCGAGCCCGGGTCCAGAGGCCCCCCTCGAGGAACTCGCGCGCCGAGATCGAGACCCCCCGTCAGCCACGGTCCCAGATTTGGCTAGGGTGCCCTTCAGAGGGGGACCCCCCCTCGCTGGGGTCGCGGGTCCCCCAGGGCCCAGCAAAACACCCGCACCGATCCCATCGGACAGCGCCTTTCGCTTGCGCCGAGCACGCCGCTTAGCGCTACGACTCATGGACGCTCGCCACGTCGCGCCGTCAGCCGGTATCGAGTCCAGGGCGGCAGAGGCCCCGGAGCCCCTGGAGATGACGCCGCCGCTACCGGGAGGAAGCCTCCCGGACGGAGGCACCAGTTGGATGTCCTCGATGATTCGAGGAACACCCCTTCCAACCGAGGGCGAATCGATCGCCCGATCCCCCGTCTGGACTCCGAGTATTCGCGGGTTACCCGCGCCATCGAAGGCGAAACGCCGGTCTGCTACAGCAGGAAACCGCATCCCGCCAGGGCTCGCTGCCCCGCAGGAGCATTTCATTTGCCGAACGCGGTCGGACTCGCCGCGCCGACCCGCTAGCCAAAGGGGGGGGACCCCATCACCGGGAGCCCCCGCATGGGTGGCCGCGGCGGCCGATCCCAGCGCTTTCGTAAATGCGCCGCTACCCGATTCCGCGCTCGCACCCGCAGCCACGCTCGTATGCTCCGTGTCGCTCGCATATCTATTCGCTCGCCCCCGCGCTCGCCCTCCAGCGCGGGCTTTCCCCGCGTTCCCGTTGTTCGTCGTACCCAACAGGGCAGACACGTCGGGCTCCACTACAACACTCTCAGCGACTCCCCTTAACGAGGGCAAGCTAAAGCCCGAGACCGCCGATCCGGGTCGACCTCCGGACGCAACGGAGGCCCGCACACCGGAGTCGCAGTTCTGCTCCGCCTCCAACTTAGCCAGGCGATCCTCCAAGCCCCGGACCCGCCTCTGCAGCTGCAGCTCCCTATCCCTGGTCTTATCTCTGTCCTCTCTGACCTCCCGTAGCTGGCGCCTCAGCCACATGAAGTCGCCTTTCTGCTCCACTCTGTGGGCCAGGTCCCGGACTATTTCGGTCACCACAGCGATCTGGATCCTCATCTTACCGCTGACACCGCCCTGGAGATTCTTGCTCCGGGACCTTAAATCCTCCAGGAGCCCCAATTTATCAAGGCCCAGGGATAGGAGGGTTGTCGATTGGGCTCCGCGAATGGCCAGCAGCTCCGTGTCCAGCTTCGGCAGCTCGGCCAGCTCCTCTTCTTCCTCTTCCGTGCCCTTCTCCTGCTCCCTCTTCTTCACCGCTCTGGTTATTCTCCTGGCCAGTGGGTAACGCGACCCGTCAGGAGTCTCAGTGAGGTCCACAGACGGGTCGGGATGGCTGTCTCCCGTCCCGGGCTCCGGGGAAGAGTTTACGCATTTGGCTTTCTTCTTAGGCCGTAAAGTAGCTGCCAATGCCTCCGCGGAGGTCGGTGATCTCTTTTTAAACTTCCCGTGCTTGTCCCTCTCGCGCAGGGCACGCGCCTTGCGTTGAGGCGACAGTCGGGGCGGCGATGGGGCCAAGCCAACCACGATTAGCGAGTCCTCGGAGTCCGACACTATGCGACGCGGGGGTCCCCTCCCCGAGGGCTTGATGGCCAAATCCTCTTCTTCTCCCCCGTCATCGCTCCCCTCTTCCACGAGATTTATCGGTTGTTCCCCCACCGCCTCGGGAGAAGGTGACACAATCTCCCTTAGAGGTCTTTTATTCCTCCGAGGTTTCGGTGTATCGCCGCTGTTCGGGCCCCCAGGAGGGTTCTCCTCGCTTGGCACCGCAGTCGCCGACACCTCGAAGGAGCTACTCCGACCTATAGACGGGGTGGTCATGGGGCTCCCCAATACCGGAGGGTCCACAACCAGACCCACGTTAGCAGGTTCTCCCAGGTCATCGATGTCCAGTACCTCGGTCCGCAACGACTCGTCCTCTCCAATCCGGACTTCGGGATCCTCCCCTCCGACCTCAAGAGGATCCCTAGCTGGGGACACCGTCCCCTCACAACCTTCGTCAGGGGATGTTCTCTCCTCCTCCTCGAAAGCCGAGTGGAAGCCCTCGGCCTCAGAGTGGACATCCGCAATGGTGGTAATAATACGACCCTCCGCAGCGCCCATGTTGTATAGCCTCTGCAAAGCAATGTGCGTGAGGGGGTGGTTTGGCGACTGGTCCACCACTCCATGACCCCCGCTCACGGGTGAGCGCGCGTCCAAGGACGGCATCCCACGGTCCCTCAAGTCAGGGCCCGTAGGCTCCTCGCTAGTTACACAGCCCGAAGGCTCAATGTTTGTTATGTTATTGTTCTCCATCTTGATCCACGAGTTGGTCGGAAGTATTGGGGTCCGCCCCGACAGAGCCGCCTGCCGGGGTAAGGGGACTAAAATACGAGGGGGTTGCCCCAGGTGCCCCCAAGGGACCGTTCGAGACCTTCGGAATACCTGGTATATTTAACCTCCCCCGGCCATACATCCATAGGCACGGTGCCTGCACACCGTAGATTGGGAGGAGTGGGGTTGATTCGGGTACCACTACCCCTAGTTGCGTTCTTAGTAAGGGACCTACTCCTCAGGCCAATCCGGCGCGGTAGGACCCACCGGGGAGCAAGCTCCCCGCCGGCATAGCCCTGAGGGATCATTGGTACCCAAAGCTCCTTCACCACGACAAGGTGACGCACCCCGAAGGAGAACCTAACCTAACCTAACCTAACCTAACCTAACCTAACCTAACCTAACCTAACCTAACCGAGGCAGCCGTGAGAAGGACGGAAGAGTTAGGACCAGATCGGCTCTGCTGACGACAAGGGTCAGGGCCACCAGAGGATACCACCGACTGGTTAGGATCGGTTAGGAAGGCCGAAAAATAAACACCTTCCCGAGACCCGGTCACAACCTAACCATACTAAAAAAAAACACCAGCAGAAACCTCTTCGAGGCTCTAGACTTGGTGCTAACTAGTCAGAACCTGACTAGGAATTAAATGGCCCAGTCGCACCCAACGACTGGAACCAGGTAAGATCAAAATTTAAATGTACCAATGGTAACCACTCACAGGTACCACTCAGGTACATATCTTAGGCAACGCACACTTGTACTATGTGTGTGCCGACCAATTTCCAACCATAGGTGCCTGACGATAACATATCACAGGGCACCAATCCATACAGTCAACTGGACTAATGACGTCACGAACGCTTACCAGACGATAACATTTCACTGGACTAATGACGTCACAAAATAGCCCGATCATGACCATCGACTGGTCACCTGAGAATAACATCTCACTGGACTAATGACGTCACAAAATGACTACCACTCGGTAGCATTCGACTGGACTGATGACGTCACAAAACGGGCCGATGATGACCATTGACTGGTCACCTACAAATAACATTTCACTGGACAGATGACGTCACAAAACGACTACCACTCGGTAACATTCGACTGGACTGATGACGTCACAAATCGGGCCGATCATGACCATTGAGTGGTCACCTGAGAATAACATCTCACAGGGCGGATGACGTCACAGTGACGTCACAAAGACGACCACGCATAACACTTGACTGGATAGGATAAAAGGACAAAAGCTAGGGCTAATAAACAACCATCAACTGGGCTCTAGCAAACCTCGGTTTATAAGACGCCATGTCGTGGCGCCAACTGGGCGAACACGTGCTCAGGGCCCTACGAGGCCCATTAATAGGGCATAATTATTATAATTAATTAACTAAAAGATTCTAGCGTACTTGAAGGGTACCGTGAGACACACTATGATACTATAAAGAACATATGAAGTGCTCAAGCCCTCAGATGCTAGCAAAGCCATTTATTTAATTTATTTACAAGACAAAGGCTGTCCAATGACCACCGTTGTTAGGTCAATAAAAGACAGCACATTTGTTTAATTATAAACAAAGAGTTTCCGCGCACTCTAGGGGCATTACGGAACGTAGTTTCACATTATATAAAACATACGAAGCGCACAAGCCCCTCCGCGATCGTTTAATTATTTTATTTAATAAGATTAGCAACAAAGAACTGTCCTACGCTCACCAATGATAGGTATAAGAGACAGTTCACATATAATTAAGACCAAAAACGATATTTTCGTTAGAGCTCCTTATTCGGCACACTGCGTATTGTCAATAGGAAGATACGCAGGACCTTGTAAAATCGATTATGATTGTCGTTAGAGCGTATTTATTGTAGAAAGCGGACTAGATACCCGATTGTAGGTTATACACATATGTTCGCTTGAAATCGTATAATTAAGTAGTTTTCGGTACTTGTACGAATTTATTTAGCTTTGTTTTAAGTATAGAAACGCTCTACGATTAGCTACCAGGCAGCACGAGGCCCCTAGACTTCGTAATTAATATATAAAAAGGGATAATGAGCATCCTGCTTGTCCCATTGATTGGTTGTCATGGCAACTACGGGCCTACTGCTGCCATCCGCTGGTTACACCCGACCGTCACGTGACCCCCACGTGACCAGAGGGTATATAAGGAAGTGCCGAACAACGGCTCGAGGAGTGAGGTCTCGCCCAGCGTGCAGACAACACGTATCGCGCGTGCTGCGGAAACGGTTGCGATTGCGTCATACGCACTTAGTGAACGCGTAGAGACACGTTCCGCGTAGACGAGGGTCACGTCGCCCGTCCCGGAAGGACGTCTAGAGCGCGTACCTGTAATTCCGGGTAGTGGGTGTCACCGCGAGTGCGTATTCCTCGGAGGTGACATACCGTGCGTGGGCGTTACGTGCACATACGGATAGGGATACCCGACGACCGTAGGAGGGCTCGCTGAGGACGGCTCAGGGCTGCGACCCGCCGTAGAACCCGAGGCACCCCCAGGAGGCGGCGGACGGTAAGCGCGGCGTAGCCGACATCCTCATTATCCGTGACGTCATAATCGTCAGTGCGCGACCGCGAGTGTTAGAGCCTCGATAACCGCTTCCTCCTCCCGACGTCTAAGCCCGCGTATTGTTCCGGCCGCGTCGTTAAATTTCGCAATTAACACCTAGTGATCCGGGAGGTGACGGGGCGGCGGCCCTTTGATCTCGCGCGGCGGCGCCTTTGTACCCGCGGCGGCGTATATGATCTTCCTCGGGACTAGCGAGTAACGGTAAGCGATGTAATCACGCGTGACGACGCTACATTGTTTATGTTAATTTACTCAGATTTGTGTTTTTGCGAGTGCGATAGTTAATAATTAATAAAGTTATTTTCTATATTATTATTTTAATCGGCGATCGTATTGATTTACCTTCCCCGAAAGTGCATGCTAGCGTATCAGTCGGACGTTAATGGGTGCGTAGTAATTATTAAATAAACAATTGCCTAGATTTACCATCGACTGGAGTTTGAATTTTATTAGTTTATTGTGTTTTTTAGAACGCGAGCGCCCCTAAATGTCGGGCGCGCCAGTCATATCCAGTCGATTTTCGAGTTTTACCAGTCAACGCCATTTTTTGTTAGTTAAATAAATAATTGCCTTTGTCCACCACTGACTGGATCCCCACGGGGACCATTCACTGGTGCTTGCTATAGTGCGTGCGTCAGGACACCATCGACTGGTGACTGACATCTATAGTGCGTACGATTAAACACCATCGACTGGTGTCACTATTCCCAACGAGCCAAGCTCTCGGGAAAAAATATTACTGCGTACGTTCGAACACTCAGACCAGGTGACGGGCTTATAGTACGTTCGACCGTACACCAACGACTGGTGACGGTCTTCCCCATTCGTGACCGCGCATCACAGGGGATTTCTATACATAGGGTACGCGTCCGCGTTCCACCAAAGTGGGAATCGTTCCGACCGATCGATACATCTCACTGGCAAAAGGCAATAAATGTGTCCGAGGGCACATCTGACTGGCTCGAACACCGCTACAGTGACTAAGATCACTAGTGGTATACTTACATAGGCATCACCTACGCACGCCACCGACTGGTATAGCTATATATAGCACCCTAGAACGCCATCGACTGGCGAATAAGTTCGGACACACACGGTACACCGGATGTCCAACCACGTTACGGTCCTGCGATACGGATCTGACAGTCTTCGGATAGAGACAAGATCTCGGGTGTCCCACACAGGGCCATCCACTGGAGTGTCGCTGCTCCTATCAACAGCGACTGGCGACCGCGACAGCCGCGTGAAGGACGAAAGGGTCAGGGCCAGCTCGGATCAACTGACAGACAGGGTCAGGGCTACCACAGCACACCACCGACTGGTTAGGATCGGTTAGGAAGGCCAGAGGATACTCACCATACCGAGACCCGGTCACAACCTAACCTAACCGGCCGCGCGAGAGACCTCCAGAGCCGGACCTGCCGGTCCGGAGCCCTCCGGAACCGGACCAGCCGCGGAGGAACACCCAGGGACCGGACCGGAAGCGCCCGAACCTGGGAGAGCCAGGACGTGACGGACCGGACCCTCCGGAGATACCGGTCGAGGAGGCCCAGAAGCCCAAGGACCGGCGGATGCTCTAGAAGAAGAAGAATGTGAGAAAAACTAAAAACGTAACCAAAGAACTTACTTAAGGAAACGAAAAAAAAAATAGTCATAAGACGCGTATCAATCGTGAGAAGTTTGTTTTGCAAAGATTTTATTTTTCGTATAATCCTAAGAAAGAATTTTATTTGATGAAGCAGCTTAAGAAAAAGATTGTTTATTTTATGTTAATCTTAAGAAAAAAGATTGTTTATTTTATGTTAATCTTAAGGAAAAGATTTTTTATTTTATGAAGCAGCTTAAGAAAAAGATTGTTTATTTTATGTTAATCTTAAGGAAAAGATTTTTTATTTTATGAAGCAGCTTAAGAAAAGATTGTTTATTTTATGTTAATCTTAAGGAAAAGATTTTTATATTATGTAGCAGCTTAAGAAAAAGAATTTTATTGTACAAAACAAGCAAGTGAGCTGTCTGCGCCGGCGCGTCGGGGTGAATGAGCGAGAGGAATGGAAGAGTGAGTGAGAGAGAGAGAGAGAGGAATGGAAGAGAGAGAGAGAGGAATGAAAGAGTGAGAGAGAGAGAGAGAGAGAGGAATGGAAGAGTGAGAGAGAGAGAGAGAGGAATGCGCGAGTAGTTGGCTTCGAGCGTTCGAGGAGACCGGACGTGCCGGCTCGAAAACCCCGAGAGGGGCGACGCAAGGCGACGACGCGGCAGCTGCGTAAAAAGTGTAGTGCGACACGAATAAAGACTGGAAACGATAAAACGTGCAGTGAGTGCCCTCGAGGGTCCCCGTCCATCCTCCAGGGTCCTGATATATACTCCGTTCAGGACGGTGGCGACCACGATCCGTGCTTAGAAAAGCGCGAACCTGCTATCTTCAACGGTGCGTCCTTGAGCGGCGACAGATGAGCTGCGGGAGACGGGACGCCCTTAAGCCCCAATAGAGGTCCGGTTACAACCTAACCTAGGTTACAACCTAACCTGCCGGTCCTGAGCCCTCCGGAACCGGACCAGCCGCGGAGGAGCACCCAGGGACCGGACCGGAAGCGCCCGAACCTGGGAGAGCCAGGCCGCGATGGACCGGACCCCCAGGAGATACCGGTCTTGAAGGCCCAGAAGCCCAAGGAACAGGCGAACACCTAAAAAGAAGCGAGTGAGAAAAACGGAAGTTTTGTCGGAAGCATCGGAGGTGATTAAGAACACGGAGTACCCAAGGGGCTCGGAAAATAGATAATCAGTACCAAGGAAACGATTTGAGTTTATCTTAAGAAAAGTAAGACTTATCAATCTAATCACTTAAGAATCAAGGGGAAATTTTTTGTTGGGACAACATTCTCAAAAATGATTAAAAAACACATCCGATGCTTGGAACAAAACTAAACGTGACCAAAGAACTTACCTTAGGAAACCAACAGACGTAGACTTAAGAAAAAGGTGACAGCGCTGGGCAACCTGAAAGAGAAAGGAATCAGTATTGTTATTTCATTTTAGTTGGCACTTACCTAGATTGAGTGGAGAAGTCCCTCGAAGTCCCGCGATGCAGTACCTGAAAGAAAAGAAACAATTAGTATAAGTCAATATTTAAGTTAAACTTACCGAGTATGATCCGCAGCTGCACAGCGTTGTCCATCTTGTACCTGAAAAAAGAAAAAAGAAATTAGTAATAAGTCGCGTATTAATCGTAAGAAGTTTTATTCGGCAAAGATTTTATTTGACTTAAAAAAGGATTTTTTTTCTTATGTTCGTATAATCTTAAGAAAGAGATTTTTTTATGTTTATCTTAAGCAAAAGATTTGTTATTTTATCTTAAGAAAAGGATTTTGTGTCAGTATAATTTTAAGAAAAAGATTTATTTTTATAGTATCTTAAGAATTGGATGTCTTATGTTTATCTTAAGAAAAAGATTTATTTTTATAGTATCTTAAGAATACGATTTTTATGTAGGGTCTTAAGAAAAAGATTTGTTAATTTTGTAATAGCATAAGAAAAAGATACTAGCTTTGTAAAAACGATCACGTGAGCTGTCTGCGCCGGCGCGTCGGAGTGGAAGAGTGAGAGTGAGAGAGAGAGAGAGGAATGGAAGAGTGAGAGAGAGAGGAATGAGAGAATAAAAAGAGGAGTTGGCTTCGAGCGTTCGAGCGGACCGGACGTGCCAGCTCGAACACCCCAGGAGACGCGACGCGAGGCGACGACGCGGCAGCTGCGTGAGTGTGTAGTGCGAGAACGAATAAAAGCCTTGAAACGATCAAGTGCAGTAAGTGCCCTCGAGGATCCCCGTCCATCTTGCAGGGTCCTGCCGTATACACCATTTCTAGGACGGGTGGCGACCACGATCCGTGCTTCATAAAGCGCGAACCTGCAATCCTCATCCGGTGCGTCCATGAGCGGCGACAGAAGAGCTGCGTAAGACAGGACGCACTTAAGCACCAACTAGAAGTCCGGTTACAACCTCACGTGGCTGAGGCGTCAGCTGCGTGAGGTTAAAGAGGAACGGGATAAAACCAGAGAAAGGGAGCTTCGGTTGCAGAAGCGGGTTCGGAGTCTGGAGGATCACCTGGCGAGGTTGGAGGCAGCGCAGGGCAATGGCTCCGGTGCGCGGACCTCCGTAGCGTCTGATGGTCGACCCGGGTCTGTGGCCTCGGGCTTCACTTTGCCTTCGCTGAGGGGAATTGCAGAGAATGTCATGATGGAGCCCGACGTCTCTGCTCTACTTGCTCTACGTGCGACGAATAACGTGGACGCGGGGAAAACCCGCGCTGGCGAGCGAGCGCGGGAACGAGCGGGTGAACATGCGAGCGAGAAAGAGCGTACGAATGTGGCCGAGGGCGTGCGAGCGGAACCGGGTAGGCGCACGCCTGCGGCGGTGCTGGGATCGGCTACCGTGGCGCCACCCATGGGGGGGCTCCCGGTGATGAGGTCTTCCCCCCTTCACTGGGAGGTCGGCGCGGCGGGACCGACCGCGCTCGGCAGGTGAGATTCTGCGGGATTGCGAGCCCTGGCGTGCCGTACGGGTTGTGGACGTCCGAGGCGGTCGCGGAGGCCCGGGCTGCGGAGGAGCCGCTGGTTCGCCGACAGTGGTTTCTGCAGCTCCGGGCCCCGGGACTGCCGAGTGTTCGTGTACGTGAAGCGATCCTGCCGGAGTTTAATCTCTGACTGGATCGTCCGAATCGTGGCGGCCTGACCTTCCATGTCACGCAGTTGCTGACGGACCACGGGGTGTTCGCGGAGTTTCTCAACAAGATCGGGAAGTACCCATCTCCGCAGTGCCTTCACTGCGGAGACACGCGCGATGACGCGCAGCACACCCTGCAGCACTGCGTGGCGTGGCGGGTGCAGCGCGAGGAGTTGGTGAGGGTGGTGGGCGGGGATCTGTCCCTGCCAGCGGTTGTGCGGGGGAGCCTCCGCTCTCGTCGGGCCTGATCAGCCGTGGCGATATTCGCCGCGGTCGTGCTGGGCTTGGAGAATGCGGAGAGGGCTCGCGAGAGGGCCGCCGACCGCTAGGTCGTGGGCTCTTCCCCCTCTTCCACCTCCCAATCGGGGGACCGGAATTGGTCCGCTCCCTCCCCCGGCTCCGCGCCTTTGTCCTCGTCTTCCTCGTCGTCGTCGTTGTCCGGGGTGTCGGGTTCGTCATCGTCGTCGTTGTCCGGGATGTCGGGTTCGTCATCGTCGTCGATCGTCCGTCTCGTCATCTTCGCGGTCCTCGTCGTCGTCGTCGCTGTCCTCGGGGGGTTTCTTCGGGTCCGGATGATGGCGATGGTCGTCACCATCCGTTTGACCCAGGGGGGCGGGAGTAGGCAGGGAGAGGTGCGGCTCTCCCACCTGAGTCGGGAGTAGCGGCGCGCATGTGTGGCGGGGAGTCCGGATGGCTAAGTGCCGTCTTGCATGGTGTTTCCCGGGCTCTCCGTACTCAGCACGCTGTGGGCCGGGGGAGTTTTAGTGGGTGCAAGCCCCACACTACCCTGGGATCACCCCCAGCACGGGCCCCAGGGTGTGCGTAAGGCATTTCCCCTCCTTAACAAAAAAAAAAAAAAAAAAGCTGGACCGTGGAACCAGGTGATCCGTGAAGGACCCCATGTGGTGCATGGTATCCCTTAATCAGACAGGTTTGAAAGACCTTCAAATAGATTAGTAGATAATTTCAACCATCAGTAACCATAAGATTATAACATATATCTAGTATGGTTTGATATGGTACCAAATTACCAATCAAGGAAGCATTGCGATAACCAAGAATGGTAACTGAACCACCTAGCGTGGTCACCAGCGGAAACAAGGTCCTACCATAGTAGGCGACACCCGAGGAGAGTATTAAGATCGTGCTCCAGTCACAATAGGAGACTAGAACTAGATAGACCCGTCTACCATAATAGGGACCATAGTACCATAATAGCGGAAACCCTGGTCGAATCACCATACGACCATAATAGGTACTAAAAACCGCGATAGGCACCTTCTTACCATAATAGGAGAGAGCTCGCATATTTTTTCTGGGCAGTCGTACCCCGGTCACAACCTAACCTATATCTGAGATGCATTCGAATTGGAGCATCTATATCTAGATAAATTTTTGCCTGTCGGATACATTTCACATATATTTTTCAGATAATAAATTATAAAAGGTTTGTCCAGTATATTTTATACATTAACATTATATATTAGTCAAATATTCTGAATACAAATATATTGACGATTTTTAATTCTGAAGATAAAACCCCCATATTACCAGACATGTGTCAAACAATGCTATACAGATTCGAGCAGCGCGCGTAAACATTATTCCTATTAAGTGATGAAACTTTATAATTGACCCAGTCGTATGCTACAAAATCTTTATTTCAATTTAAATAGCGGGCGAACAAATATGTTTGTTAAGTTGCGCCCTCAGTCGGCGACTTTGCGACGAACCCACCTGAAGCTACCACTGTACGGGACATTATAAATTTGAACCGCGCGTTAATACTATTAACGTTAAGTAATAAAGCTGTAAAATGGGATTAACCGCTTGCTGGAACATCTCTAATTTTAATTTGAAAAGCGCGCGTTAATATATCAAGTATCCAGCAGAAATCCCCCGTCGCCTTCGACACTGTAAAGGCTCGTCTACAAAAGCTGTAAGAGTATGGCTGTAAGGTTGCAAGACACGAAATGAAATATTTTTCATTCGCTGACAGCTTACGTTACAGCCTTACAGCCTTAAGGTGCGTTTACATAGGAGTGTCGAACGTCGAGCGTCAGAGGTCCAACCAATCAGTTTTTCATTTCTTATTTCAGGGATAAAAAAAGGAACTTTGGTTGGATGCTTTGACGCTCGACACTCCCATGTAAAGACACCTTTACTCTTCCAGCTATTGTAAACGAGCCTTAAGACCCGTTAAACAGTCCCTGAGGCTACACAGCTTGGGGACAATCCACGAGTAGGCACAACGTACGTACCGAGACGGCAGTGGCCGGATGGGAGACCCCAGCCAATCAGAAGCCGGGAATTCGTCTCCCGCCGAAAAGCGGCTACATGCTGCGGCGAGGCAAGATGGCCTCCAGTTTACACTCGGGCACTCGAGCCGCACGGACCGCGTCATTCTCGAGCAATATACTGCGTCATTGTTGCGGCGTTAGTAATGTTCGAACGCCTAATTTATGCGGACGCAAGGTCCTCTCACTAGCGAGTGTAGTCTGTAATCGACACGCGAGAATTTGCCAGCTTCTCGTGTAATTCTGATGACGTGTCTCGACGAAATCGCGAAAAAATATATCGCGATCGGGCACGAATTACAAGCGTACGTGTACCGCGGACGCGAAAAGCCTCTTATCCGAACGTCATTAATAGTTTAATTGTGCAGTGTTAATAGTGCAATGACAGTGTCCGTGACAGTGAGCGATCCTAGGGATTACATTCACAGTGAGAGGATGAGGCGACGTTCCGAGACACAGGGATTATTTCGGTCGAAGATTACGGTGCCGCGAGTAAAAGATACCAGTAAGAAGACGACAATATAAGTAAGTCGCATGCATTGAGTACCCGCGTATTTATTATTTTCATATTATAATCACTCTAAATACGTTGACATGAAATTATTATTCAAATTTATATTTTATAGAAAATGATATTTAATAATTTACCCAAAAAAAAATAACCAAAATCAAATTATATCATTTTATTTCTATCTTCTACAAAAATAATGATATCACAAATTTTGCGCGCCAAGTATTACAAAATTTCAAGTTTCTTTACTCTCGTTACGGGATTCAAATTTAAATGTCCATTTGTAAAAGAATATTTTCGAGATCACACAAACTGTTGTCTCCGTTTCTTGTTGTCATTTTTTTTCGTCAGCTCTTTCAAGAGCTCCATGTCCTGTCTAGACTTTCAATGTCAATCAAGAAAAACAACCGTAACGAATATTCTCCACTCATTCCGATCAAACATTCTTTCTCTATCGCAGCTTACCAACCAAGAATCTTCAATATTGAAACAAAAATATTCAGATAAAAATCCCATATCAAAATATTTCCGTATTTCCGATTTGTTTCGATCAAAGACATTTTCTCTGTACCGCAGATTATCAACTGGGAAAACTACATTTCTGTTTTAGTTGTTGCGGAAAGTAACAACAATCCGGCAGATGCGGATGCCGTATCGGAGGATCCGGTTCGGGCCAAGCAGAGTCGATCGGAAGGTAAAGTTTACAAGTTCCCTATACATCTGTCTTCAACCCTTTACGATCTTTGCCTTTGCAACTTGTTCCTCATCAGCTCTCTTGAAAGTTTCATGTCTCATTTAAATTTTCAATATTGGAACAAATATTGAGATAAAAATCCCATATCAAAATATTTCCGTATTTTCGATTCGCCCGATCCAAGATATTCTCTCTCTACCGCAGGTTATTAACCGGGAAATTATTTTTCTGTTTCAGTTGTGCGGAAAACAACAGCAATTCGGTGGACGCGGGTGCCGCACCGAAGGATTCGGTTCGGGCCAAGCAGAGTCGGCTTGAAGGTAAGTTTACAAATTTACTATAATCCTCTGTTTGACTCTTGGCGATCTAGAGCTGGGATATAATTTCCGACTCGACTTGAATTACGATCGCAAAGGGTAAACTACAATTTTACTCGCCCGCACTCGTTAGTCTGATCTCATGAACGAATGTGAATTTTTTGTTACAGAGTTGAAGCGGAACGTGGCCGGCTCTGACTGCAAGTCGTTTCGGTGAGTAAATGCAAAATAAAAAGAAAAACAAAATTCCGCATGATGGATATAGTGTGACTAGATGAAATATCGTTGAAGTCAATGCGAATTGCAAATAGATTCTTGCATATGTGTGTTTGTGACGTTGAATTCAATACATTGCTCGAAACAATTAGGGAATTATTTGATCGCGATATCCTGCATTACATACGAGATTTAAAATAGTGAATGATTCTCTATTGATATTCAGTCATCTGAATAAGAAATATTCTGTACAACCGCGATGTACAAACACGAAATCGTCATCAGCTGCTTTATTTTTATTTTTCAAGCGGGCCGCAGAATTATTTAACGATATAATTATTTGACAATATTCAATTGTCCGTGTAAAATATATTCATACGCATAAATGTCGATACCGTTGCTGCTTTTCTTTTATTTGCAAAACAGGCTGTAGAATTATTTGGCAATATTGTCCATTCATCACGATCCCTATTGTCTCGAGTAGCGTATAATGCGCGCACAGATTGCGCAAGTGCACGCCGAGCTTGAGATATCCTCGCTCGCGTGCCTTTGAATATCGCGACCCCGGTATCAATACCATTGTTTATTCTCGGTATATATGCCGTTGTGGACTCGAGCTAGATTGTAGGGATGATACAAGGGGAGTGACATGCTCAGTACGCTAGTTGCGGGAGGTCGAGTTGAGGCCCTGACTGTCTCGAAGAGATGTGAGTGATGGGTCGTGTGTACTGATGGGGATGAGTTCTTGCTTAGACTGGGATGCGGAGACATGAAGAGTGTAGGTGTGGCTGATCGTTGGAGGCTCTGACGTCAAGCTAGTTTATGCGATGAGAGTTACTCGGAGTGAGCCGAATGCAATTACTGAGGTGAAGGGTGAAGATGAGATGTGATATAGTGATCGGCGATGGTGGTGACTTGTAGCTCGAGCTAGTCTAGGGGTCGAATCTGGTCACAGTTTGTCGGGAGTGAGTTCGGATTGGACGAAGGCTGGGATGGTGGTTACCCGGTGGCTCAACAAGGGAAAACTTAAAATTCTCATTTCGCCAGGGTATCGGGGGCGAACGTAATTTCGTCGTGACGGAACTGATCCATGGCGTAAAACGTTGCCCGCTCTCTGATTTTTGCGGTTCCCTTGAAAGCGACCGGTGGTGGTGGGTGATATGATGG
>NW_020230722.1:82339-181957 GCF_003227715.2 Harpegnathos saltator | reverse complement strand
CCCATGTTGCAAGGCGTAGATCGAGCGCTGACATCAACTCCATCAGGTGAATGGCCTTCTGAGTGGTGTCGTTTGATTCCCCAAATTCGGGCTCTCGCGTTGAAGTCACCCGCCACCACAATGGGAGATCCGCTGCAGCTGCGAACGCAGTCAGCTAGTTCCCCAGAGCCACATCGTATTCGTCGATTTTCTAAGTTTGGGGAGAAGTAGCAAGAAACAATGGACCATTCCTCCGCAATCTACCGCTACAAATCCGTACCCGCGTGATCTGAGCACGCAGGGGATTGCGAGTTGAGTGCTCCACGCTACCACCGCCAGGCCAGTCCGATCCGGTATCCAGTTCACTGACTTTGGGATGTTGTTGGGTTCTGAGATGATGCCACGTCCGCCCTGCGCTCGGCCATGTACTGGCAAAACAGGTGCTGCGCCTCAGGGCTTCTATTGAGATTCACTTGGAGGCATCTGAACATCTTGTTGTTTTTGTGTGTTCTCGGCCTCCGATCCGGAACTTTACTCATGGTGCCCGTACCGCACCGAGGGCTTCCTAATCTGTGCCCGTCCGGCAGCTTCTTCCCCTTACATAAGGCACAGGACGGGGGATTCTTGCAGTCACGAGCTAGATGGTCAGGTTTCCCGCAGTTGTAACAAGAACCAGCCCTGGATGTTTCACTTTTACATGTGTTGCCGATGTGTCCGAACTCCCAGCAACGGTAGCATTGCAGGGGTCTGTTCTTCAGAAGCTCGAGCCTGGCCACGGTCCAGCCGACTTTCATCTTACCCGCCACTGATGCCTTCAAGGCAGCCGCAAGCGGTAATTGCGTCCAAGCAGTTCCCAGACCGCTCGCCGTACGTCTGATGTTCCCTATCCGTATTTCGGTAGGTAGGCAACCTCCTATATCTGCCAGTGCACACGCTACTTCATCCTTGGAGATGGAGTCGTCTAACCCCGATATCCTGATTTCCCCTTTCTTCGTGGGACATGCCACCCTAGCAGTTTCCTTTAGGACCTCCCTTAGTTTCGCAGCCAGTTGATTGGCCTTGCTGGTAGCTTCCTCTCCTCCCGGGACTTCTATAAGAAAAGCCACCGTTAAGGGCGCGCCGTACTTTACTGATTTCGATACCTATGTCCTTCAGGTTGATCTTGTTCTGGCGTCCTTCAGTGCCTCCGCATAGGGGAAATCTTCTTTAACCCCAGTGATTGTCACCGCCGCCGTGCGCGGAGTGCGTCGGCGGGGCTGTGTCGGGGAATGTCCGCGCTCTTCTTTCATTTTTCCCCGACGAGGACTGTTCAGGCGGGGCCACACGGCGGGGGGGTTTATTCCCCTTACGGCCTCCCCGGACCAACATCCAACCCTCTGCAGTGGAGGGCAGGGGGGGAAAGTCCTCCTTCTTCTTCAGGGTACCAGACCTTGGAGGAACCAGGACAACCTCCTCGATAATGCGGGGTTTCCCCCTGGTGTTACCCACTCCTGTACCAGGGACTTTTCCACTTCCAGTTTCCCCCTCCTCTCCTTCGTTGTTTCCGTTCCTTTCCTGTCTGCCCTTGTCCTGTCCCTTACTCTTTTCCCTTAGTGTCTTCCTTACCTCCTTCAGGGCCGCAATCTGCTTACTAAGTTCCCCCTCAGAGTCCGAGGTCTCCTTGCGGCTCTCAAGCCCAGGAATGGGCGGGAAACCCCTTTGATCGGGGGGGCGTTGAGGCAGCGGTGGCTCTTCCTCTGTCGTTTCCGCGGTTCTTTACCAGACATGTCTCGAAAAACATCCCCTACAAAGGTATGGTGGGGACCCGAAGGTCCCCCAATACCCCCCCCGTCGGTGAGGAACCGACGGAGGTACCTACCTAGCCGGCCCCTGAAGGGGGCCGGCCTTCCCGCCCCGGGAGGCGTTCCAGTGATGATATCACGGTCACCATGGTTCACCTCCCGGTTTGGGGCTATCCCTGACTTGGTTGCGGTGGGAGGAGTTCCCCCGAAGGGGTCGGCCCTCCTCCCACCGCTCCCATCTAGGACTGTGGCCTTTCACCACGGTGAGTGTCCCGGCAGGTGGCTACTCTCGCCTCGACTGCCGGGCACATCCCACCGCGCCAGGCCACTCTAGTCCAGGGCCCGGGGCGTCACGGAAGAGAGCCTTCCTGGCTCTGCCTGCCGTGCACGTCCCCGGGTTGGGGTGTTCCGATCGGGCGGATGACAGATTACTGCCCATCCGCCCAATCGTCCCACCCCGCCTCCTGCATGAAGGAGCATGACGCTACTACTTCTTCCGCGTCGTCCTCGGTGAGCTCCATCCCCTGGGACGGAGTTTCCGGGCAGGGAGGAGCAGCCGGTGCTGCCTCCGTGCTCGGTCCTGCCTTTGGGGGCACCGTTCTTCGTGCCTTCATTGGAGGGGGAGGGGGAGGGGGCATTTCCCCTCCTCCTTCTCCTGCTACCTCTGATTGTCCTTTTCCGAGCTCCTCGCAGGGAGGGGGAGGCCCCTCACTTTGCGCGTGAGAAGCCTCCTCCCCCCTACGAGAAGCGCGAGAGCCCGGCTTGCGTCGTTGTCGTCGCTGTCGCCGCGGTTTCCTGCTCGCGACGGCCCTAGGGACCGCCGTGCAAGCCCTGCCTCCCATACGGTGGGCAGGGTTTCTCCTTAGGGACTCGCAGAGGGTGCACCGCGGTTCTGCGGTGCAGCCCCGTGCGACGTGTCCAGCCCCCCCACACCTGAAACAGTGGCCACCCCTGGGATGTTCTGCATGGCAGTCCACCGCCATGTGGCCAAATTCCAGGCATCGGTAACATTGGGTGGGGCGCTCACCCAGCAGGCGGACTGCGGCCCTCGTCCACCCGATCTGTAGCCCATTGGCTCCTACCAGTTTATGTGCTGCCTCCAAAGGGCAGCGCAACCAAATCGCACCGAGTCCTCCGGAGGACTGTCGGACCTCCCCGGTCTGAATGTCCTCCGGAGGACATCCGGTTACAGAGCTTACTGCCTGTCGAACCGCCCCCTTAGTGACGCTGTCGTCCAGACCGACGATTCGGACCTCGGTCTTCTTCGTCGGCCTGGCAACGACAGCGTCACCAGCTAGGGCGTCTTCGAGATCACGTGCAAAGAGCTCGGCTTTCGCCCTAGCGCCATTGCCCGTGATCTCGAATAGAACTCCGCCGTTGCGGGCTCTTTTGTATTTTAGTCCAGCCCCGGGGGCTAGGCCGTGCTCCCCGAGGTCTACCTTGGCCTTAGCCTTTGTAAGGACCTGTGCTGTGGTCTTTCCCGGCAACGGGGTGATTGTCACCACCGGGTTGCGCGGGAGAGGCCTCAACTTCGCCTTCTGGGCGCTCGGGGGCCCCGCAGAGCGTGGCCCCTTCTGCCCTTTCGATTTTGGAGGGGGTGCCGCCTTTATGGCGCCCGCGTATGTCGGTACGGGCTTATTCGCGGTCGCGGTTGCACGTACGGGTCCCGCCTTTGCGGGCTTCGCGATCGCGACCCTGTCCCCTCCCCTCGTATTCGGAGGCGGCTGCCCTGCTCCGGGTTTTCCCCCCTTTCCCCTGCCTTTTTTCTTTTTACGGCTGGACACCGTTGTCCAGCCGTCGCCCCCTCTCGCATGTTCATCCTGCGGTGGCCTCGGAGGACCGAGCCTCGCCGCCGCTGCGAATACTGGAGGGACTCGTCCCTCCAGTATTCGCCCAAGGCGGGCGATTTCCGCCTTGAGGCCGCGGATTTGAATCTCCACGGCCGCAAGGCGGGCATCGGCTCCCCCCTCCGAGGCCATTTCGACCAGCCCCTCGATACTCTCCTCGATATCGTCGAGGCCACGTCCTGCCTCACCGAGCTGGTCGATTGCCACTCCGTTGTATATGGCTTCCGCCCCCCTACCTAATCTCTTCCCAGGGAGTACGCGAAGGTCTCTGATGACCTTTAACCCATCCCACGCGTATCGCGCGATGTCCTCGGCGACCCTGGGCCTTTCCACCGGCGGGATCCCCCATTTTCTTTCCTTCCTTCGGGCGACGAACTCCCTTGTATCACGGCACTTAAAGCCGTAATCCACGGAGCCATCGTCCTTCAGCCAGTGTGCTCCACTTCCTTGGAGATTCCTGGGGTGATCCCCCTCCTCTCGCGTACGGGTGGAAGCCGGTTCTTCCACCCGTCTCCTCTTCCTCGCATCTGCCGATGCTACGGGAACCGGGTCTTTACGACTCGGCCCCGCAGCACCGTCAGATACGTCCCTTCGGGCGGTAGTCCTGTTGGACGACGTGCCCGCCTGGCACACGTCGCCTAGCCCGTCGTATGATGACGACGTGGAGGGGCCGGGACTGTACGCCCTCTCACGCCGTTTTCCGGCTCCGAGTACCGGAAGGTGTTCTCCTTTCTTTGACATTATCTCATAAAATGCAGGGGTTTACGTCCCCTGCCGAACGGGTGTGATTTCGGGGTTTTCCTTCCCCTAGACCGGTTGCCTGCCAAGGCTAACGAGCCCGCTCTGCCCGCGCTGTAGGGTCCTTTGGGCCTCACGAATGAGACCCTCCAGACCCTGGATAAAACCTGGAGGCAGCTGCCCATCCAGGAGTGTTATGGACACTCTTAGTCTGGCCCCTCTGTACAGACCACTCCGGCATGGTAGAACCTGCCAGGGGCCGAAGCCCCCGCCGGCACAGCTCTGTACATCATCGAGGCACGCAAGCCCCCCCACCACGTCAAGGTGGTGTCCACGGGGGGACTAACCTAACTAACCTAACCTAACCTAACCTAACCATACTAAAAAACCTAACCTAACCTAACCTAACCATACTAACCTAACCTAACCTAACCATACTAAAAAAAAAAAAAAAAAAAAAAAAAACCTAACCTAACCTAACCTAACCTAACTAACCTAACTAACTAACTAGTTTTTTTTTTTTTTTTTTTTTTTTTTTTAGGCGGGGGAAATGCGTTACGCACACCCCGAGGTGGGCTCCTGATCCTAACGACCAGGCCTCGGGTAGTGTCGGACTCCCCCCCAGAGAGAAGGGTGACCTCCTCTGGAGGGTTTACCGACTAAAACCCCCGCCGTGTCTCTTCGCGTCCTACTGCCAGGGGACCCGGAAGTTCCTAACGGCCACACATCAAGTTCCCTCCAGCGACGCAGGGGCCACACGCCCACTTCCTCATGAAAAAACACTTGCCCACATGCCGTCCTCTCTCCTATCCTTATCCTATCCTGCCATCCCTCTCATTCTCTTTCTTCTCCTCCCCACCATACGCGGCGCACACACCCACATACACACACACACACACACACTCACACACACACGCGTACGCACCGGCCTACCCACACACACACACACTCGCATGCTTCCCATCCCCTTCCTTCCTTTCCTTTCCTTTTCCTTCCTCTTTTCTTCGTTAGCTCCTCCTCCTGAGAGATTCCTCCCCCTCCTCTTTCTCTCTCTTCTCTTTTTCCCTCTCTGCAACTTCTTTCGCCGTAAGTACTTTTGTGGCGAAAGTGGACACCGCTTTCCATTTCTTTTCCCCCCCTTGTACCATGGCACGCACTATAGCGGGCCAACTCAGGTTCTCCCCTATCTCCCGGATCATGTCACGCCTGGGTACATCCCATGCAGGGCACTCCCCGATCGTGTGGTCCGCGGAGTCAACCCCCGCACCGCAGTGTGGGCAGTCCGGGCTGGGTCTCTTTCCAATCCTCGTCAAGTAATCCCCGAATGAACCGTGCCCTGCCATGAGCTGGGTCAGGTGGTAGTGGAGACCCCCTGTTTTTCTGTGCATCCATGCATGGAAGACCGGGAGAAGCGCTTCCCTGACCCTTCTCCCCGGTAAATCCTCTCCTTCGAGGGAGGCTTCCCATTGCCTAAACATTAGAAGATCAGCTGCCATCCCGATTTCGCGTCTAGTCTCGTTCCCGTCTTCACCAGCTTCCCTCACCATTTGTAAGCGCTGGTAAGCCCTGCGGTGCCTTGACGCCAGAAAGTGCACCGGGGGGATTCTGGCCAGAAGTAGGGCCGCTTCGTAGGAGATCGTCCTGTAGCCCGAAATAACGCGGAGGGCCATGTGCCTCTGGATTCTCAGGAGAGGAGTCCGGTATGTTTTGAATATGGCCACTTGGTCCGCCCATACGGGTGCAGCGTATAGCATAACCGAATGTACTGTGTTAACGTATAATCTTCGCTTTGCCTCCCCTGGCCCCTTCAAGTTCGGAAGGAGGCGCCACAGTGCACGCAGAACTCGGTCCGCTTTCTCTTCCACGTAACGCAGGTGCCTTTTGAAGGTCAGACCCCTGTCAAGAATAACGCCAAGGCTCTTGATAGCGTTAGTCACCGGTACTTCCGTTCCGTTGATGTGGACACATAAGCCGCCCGTCGCCCTTCCGCATAATAGGGCCGCCTCTGTTTTGGTTACCGCTATATTTAGACCCAGGAGTTCAATCCGCCTGGTCACTCTTGCCACATACATAGATGCCTTGATGCAAGTAGTCTCAGGGTCTCTGCCGCTCACCAGTAACATTGTGTCGTCCGCGTAACAAGTTAGTCTGGAGTCCGATTCCAGATTCACTTCCAGCACCCAGTCGTACGTTAGGATCCAGAGCAGCGGACCCAGGACCGAGCCCTGCGGCACTCCAGCCCGGACCGTGCTGCGATGAATCTTTCCATCCGCGCATCTGTAATAGATGTAGCGGTCCTTGAAATACGCACGGATTACTTCGATCAGGTATTTAGGAATGCCCTTTCGATCTAGGTGCGTCAGCACCGCGTCCCACGGGAGGGTATTGAAAGCGTTGGCCACGTCCAGCCCTATGGCCACCACGCATTCCCGTCGTGCCATGGCCGCCTCCGTGAATCTTTTAGATTCAAGTAAGGCCTCAACAGTGGATCGTCCCGTTCTGAATCCAAACTGGGTGTCAGCCAATCCGCCACCAGGGATTTTGTCCAGGTGGGATTGAATTCTCCGCGCGATCATACGCTCAAACGCCTTTGCGATATCATTAATCAGGCAGATCGGACGATACTTGGGGGGGGCATCTGATTTGTTCGCTTTGGGAACTAAAACCAAGATGGCCGCCTTCCATAGTTGAGGGAAGGATCCTTCGGTTAAACATTTCGAAAACAGCTTTGCGACCAAGGCCATCGCATCGTCCCCTGCGATTCTCCAAACCCTGCTGGGGACCCCGTCAGGTCCAGGTGCAGTTGCTTTGGTCTTCTTTCCCTTGAAGGCGTCCTTCACCTCTTGCAGGGAGACTGAGGTTTCCGCGCGAGCTCCTTGCATGCTGCTCCTCTGTACTTCCTGGGGATGCCACAGCTCCTCTCCTCTCGGGAATAGATCATCTAAGATCCTTTCCACTTCTTGTATCGGCATGACTTCAGTTGCCGATGGTGTGGCGCGGCGAAGTTTACCCAGAACTAGCCTGTATGCGCGGCCCCAAGGGTCCCTGTCTAAATCGCCGATCAACTCTTCCCAAGCTTTCGCCTTAGCTCTCCCGATAGCCTTACGCAGGGCATGCCGCGCCTCCTTGTAGTTTGCTTTGGCCACGAGCCTTGCCTCAGCATCCTGTGCGGTTCCCGCCCGGGTCATGATTCGCCGACGTCTCACGCATTCTTTCCGGAGTTTACCGAGCTCCTCATTCCACCAGTACACATTGGTACGTCGAGGCGGTCCCCTGTTTCGCGGGGTGCTTGCGTCGCACGCCTCGTGCATGATTTCCTGTATTACCCCAGCCAGTTCTTCCGCGTTCATAGTGGCTGTGTCCCTAAGGCCCCATTCCCTTAACATCCAGGCAGCCCTGAATCTTTCTACGTCCATTTTGCCAAAGACCCAGCGGATAAACTTCATGCCGTCCCGTCCTGTTTCCGCAGATACCTCCAGGTTACGCATAGGGTGAACCACAAAGGAGATGTACCTGTGGTCCGAAAGGGCTTCCAGTTCTTCTCCTGGGATGACTCTCCAGTCCCTTATCCGTGGGAGCATCCCCGGGGTGGTCCACGTAAGATCCACCACCGAGGTACCTTGTGCTCTGATACAGGTTGGCTCCGTACCCATGTTTGCAAGGCGTAGATCGAGCGCTGACATCAACTCCATCAGGTGAATGGCCTTCTGAGTGGTGTCGTTTGATCCCCAAATTCGGGCTCTCGCGTTGAAGTCACCCGCCACCACAATGGGAGATCCGCTGCAGCTGCGAACGCAGTCAGCTAGTTCCCCCAGAGCCACATCGTATTCGTCGATTTCTAAGTTTGGGGAGAAGTAGCAAGAAACAATGACCATTCCTCCGCAATCTACCGCTACAAATCCGTACCCGCGTGATCTGAGCACGCAGGGGTATGCGAGTTGAGTGCTCCACGCTACCACCGCCAGGCCAGTCCGATCCGGTATCCAGTTCACTGACTTTGGGATGTTGTTGGGTTCTGAGATGATGCCCACGTCCGCCCTGCGCTCGGCCATGTACTGGCAAAACAGGTGCTGCGCCTCAGGGCTTCTATTGAGATTCACTTGGAGGCATCTGAACATCTTGTTGTTTTTGTGTGTTCTCCGGCCTCCGATCCGGAACTTTACTCATGGTGCCCGTACCGCACCGAGGGCTTCCTAATCTGTGCCCGTCCGGCAGCTTCTTCCCCTTACATAAGGCACAGGACGGGGGATTCTTGCAGTCACGAGCTAGATGGTCAGGTTTCCCGCAGTTGTAACAAGAACCAGCCCTAGATGTTTCACTTTTACATGTGTTGCCGATGTGTCCGAACTCCCAGCAACGGTAGCATTGCAGGGGTCTGTTCTTCAGAAGCTCGAGCCTGGCCACGGTCCAGCCGACTTTCATCTTACCCGCCACTGATGCCTTCAAGGCAGCCGCAAGCGGTAATTGCGTCCAAGCAGTTCCCAGACCGCTCGCCGTACGTCTGATGTTCCCTATCCGTATTTCGGTAGGTAGGCAACCTCCTATATCTGCCAGTGCACACGCTACTTCATCCTTGGAGATGGAGTCGTCTAACCCCGATATCCTGATTTCCCCTTTCTTCGTGGGACATGCCACCCTAGCAGTTTCCTTTAGGACCTCCCTTAGTTTCGCAGCCAGTTGATTGGCCTTGCTGGTAGCTTCCTCTCCTCCCGGGACTTCTATAAGAAAGCCACCGTTAAGGGCGCGCCGTACTTTACTGATTTCGATACCTATGTCCTTCAGGTTGATCTTTGTTCTGGCGTCCTTCAGTGCCTCCGCATAGGGGAAATCTTCTTTAACCCCAGTGATTGTCACCGCCGCCGTGCGCGGAGTGCGTCGGCGGGGCTGTGTCGGGGGAATGTCCGCGCTCTTTCTTTCATTTTTCCCCGACGAGGACTGTTCAGGCGGGGCCACACGGCGGGGGGGTTTATTCCCCTTACGGCCTCCCCGGACCAACATCCAACCCTCTGCAGTGGAGGGCAGGGGGGGAAAGTCCTCCTTCTTCTTCAGGGTACCAGACCTTGGAGGAACCAGGACAACCTCCTCGATAATGCGGGGTTTCCCCCTGGTGTTACCCACTCCTGTACCAGGGACTTTTCCACTTCCAGTTTCCCCCTCCTCTCCTTCGTTGTTTCCGTTCCTTTCCTGTCTGCCCTTGTCCTGTCCCTTACTCTTTTCCCTTAGTGTCTTCCTTACCTCCTTCAGGGCCGCAATCTGCTTACTAAGTTCCCCCTCAGAGTCCGAGGTCTCCTTGCGGCTCTCAAGCCCAGGAATGGGGCGGGAAACCCCTTTGATCGGGGGGCGTTGAGGCAGCGGTGGCTCTTCCTCTGTCGTTTCCGCGGTTCTTTTACCAGACATGTCTCGAAAAACATCCCCTACTTTCCTCTTTCTCGGTGGGGATTTGGGAATGGGACTGGCTTTCCGCAACTGCTCCTTAAGCCGAGTAACCTCTCCCTCAGACTCCCTAAGTTTGATCAACAGTTCGTTGATCCTCATCCTGAGAAATGCCGGATCGCCAGTGGCTTCCGCCTTGACTACCAAAGCCGCTATTCCTTCTTTGATTTTGCACACATTCCTCTTCATTATCCCGCTCTGGCGCCCTTGCATGTTTGAGGACTTTTGTCGAGCTTCCTCTATTTCATTGGCCCATTCATGCATAGTGGCACCTATAACTGTGGCCGCCAGGATCTCCATTGGAGAGGTCACGATCTTTTGTGTCGTTGGGTCCTCCTCTCTGTCAGACGACTGAGAGTCCTGCTTCAATTTCTTACAGGACTTTTTACCTGTAGTCGTGTTCTCTTTCTGTTCATCGACCTTTCCGACCTTTGCTCCTTTCTTCCTTGTAATCCGCGAGGATGGGCACGCAGGTTGCTTATTAATTGTCCGCACCTTTTCATCAAGTGATTGTTCCATCATTGTTTCAACGACCCCTAGCGGGTCTATTTGATTCCCCTCCGACTGTATGTCAGAGAGGGAGTCTTCCTCCTCCTCATCCTCCACTACCGCTCTCTTCCTTCCTGCCACTTTCACTCGGATGTGGAGTGGACCGTCATCCTCTTCATCCATCGGTGCCTCCTCCTGCGTGTCCAACGGGACCGCCGCATTTGGGAGCTCAAGTGGATCGCCTTGCATCTCTTCTGCTTCATACTGGTGTACTTCCATGGAGTCTGGGATAAGCACTATGCAGGTCTCTGCCACAGGAGAGCCTGGCATATTTGTAGCCAGCAAGTTGTCCTTGTGCGCGAGCCCCTTAAAGGAGCTGGGGTCGCTCGCAGGGCAGGCAGGTGGTAGGCCGCCTTTACTCTCGCCTCCTTTCCGGCCAGTGCGGCCATTCTCCTCGTACAAAGATTCTACTTTCTCGTCCCTGGTTTTTTCCCCCTGGGGCCGTATCGGGAATTGTGTTTGAGCTTGAGATTCCATATGTATATATTGTATTTATAGCGGTTCGCCCATCATGGGACCCCCATAACGCAATGGGGGTGCTTCCCCGCCTAAAGTTAAGCCCTAGCTGAGTGCACAGAAGCCGAGAAGCGGTTTATCAGTTGGTCAACACCTATCCGTGCATGAATAAATACTAAGAATGTTACAGGATAGGCCTGCACCATAGAATGATGTTAAAGGTTTAACGTCACCCCTATCGAGTGGACGCGCACCCCTCCGAAAGGGCCGCTCCTCCAGACCTCAGGCTAGACGGTGCTGCAATTTCCCCTATGCAGCTCCGGGTATGAGGAAATACTGACCGGGTAATCCTCCATACGTGCATCCGGGATCCCAGACCTCAACCGATGCATTGGCTCGTCGACCGTGTGCGAGCGGTTCTTCCACGTTAAACATGCCCTTTCAGGCCGATCTTGCTCCTATTGCAGAGCAGGTTTATCCCACCGGGACATCCGTGCGACCTTGTAGCCCGGAGGGCCCGGGGGGAATCCCCCGCCTACAGGAGCTCACGACATCTTACGCGGCAGAGGTCAGGTACTGACATCACACATAGCCGGCGTCGGGGGGCTACTACTCCCCCCTTGGCTAGTCTACAGGGAATATCCGTCCGGGTCCGACCACACCTCATTCACACACTCATTCACACCTGGATGGCCTTCCCCAGGGGGGGAACCCCCCGCCAGAGACCAAGATCCCTGGCGGGAAGGGTACACGCCCAGTTCATCAGGCCATCCATGCCGTTTGATGGGGATCGGCCAACCCCCGCTGTGGGGAGCGACTGACCAGACCGGCCGCCATTTGGCGACCGGGCCCGCCAACCGTCCCCTAATACTGCCGGGCACAGCGCTCACCCGGCAGGCCGACTGCCACACAGGCTAAGAGCTCGGCTAACCCTCGCTTGGGACCTTCGAGTCTCAGTCAGGGAACCTAGGTTCCCCAGCCCAGCCTCTTACGTCCCTATTTCTGCATGGTGCAGCGTCCACCATGCAGTTTTGGTGGCTCTCACCGATGGGTCGCTCCGACCAGGGATCCTTAGATCCCCGGCAGGAGGGACCCATCGGCTCATTGGGCCACCGTGGGTGTACTTGGTCCAGCCGGTTCACCCTCCCCGGAACATCCGAGCGACCAGAGTCGCCCAGATGGCCCCAGGAGGGATCTCCGGCCTTCAAGCCCCCTCGCCACAACAAGGCGACACCCACGAGGGGGGAAGGTGTGTTGGGGTCCCAAATTGGGACCCCCTCAAACCCCCCCCTCGGTGAGGAACCGAGGGGGAACCTGCAGCACCCACCCCCCGGGGGGTGGGTCTTCCCCCCCCAGGGCTCCCCCCTCCTCCGTATCACAACGGATTCGGGGTTACACCCTGGGGGAAGGCTGTCCCTCCTAGCGCGGTCAAGAGTGTTCCCGCAAGGGGTCGGCCCACTCCTGACCGCTCCTTCCTGGCCCATGGGTCCCGGTGCGGGGGTCTCTAGCACTGCGAGACCACTACCACACCGGCAGATCCCATGGGCCTGGGATGAGGGAGTAGGTGGGGAGAGCTATCCGCGCTCATAACCCCCCACTCCTCCCATCCCGCCTCCGCTAGGAGGGAGACTGAGGCCTCAACCTCCTCCATCATCGCCGCCTCGGAGACCCCCTCCGGCATAACCGCCGGAAGAGGGTCCGGCGCAGTTGGAGCGGCCGTCGCTCCACCCGCCCCTGGCCCTGCCTGATCCGTGGGCGGTGGAGGCTGGATATCCCCAGCCTCTGTCGCCCCCATCCCTTCCCCATCGGTCCGGCTTGTGCCGGCGACCGGTTTACTAACCTCAATGGCAGCCTTGCCGGGAGGCTGCAGCTGGGCACCAGACGCATCCTCCCGCGTGCCACCTTCTTCTTTTTTTTTCCTCCTCCTCTTGCGAGGAGGAGGTGCCCCCCCTCTCGGGGCAGTCCGGGGGACCGCCCTACACGCCCGGCCACCCATACGGTGGCCGGCATCCCGCCCTCTTTTTGGCACAGGGGGCACCGCACGTCAGCAGTGCATCCCTGTGCCACGTGTCCGGCCCCTCCGCACCGGAAGCAGCGGCCTGCCAGACCGTTATCTGTCTGGCAGGTCGCCGCCATATGGCCATAGTGCAGGCACTTATAGCACTGGAGGGGCCGGTCCTCCAGCACTCTGATTTGGGCTTTACCCCACCCCACTATCAGCCCCCCGGCTTTGACCAATTTTTGGGCCGATGTCAGCGGACATCGTACCCAACCCCCCCTAGTCCCCGGACGACCTCCGGATCTCCCCGATCTGGAGGTCGTCCGGAGGGCAGCCTGTGGCCTTTAGGACAGCGGCCCGCACCATCAATGCTGTCACGGAGTCCTCCAGTCCAACGATGCGGAGCTCTGTCCTCCTCGTCGGCCTGGAGACCACCGCGTCCCCGCACAAAGCATCCTGGAGATCCCTAGCCAGGTGATCGGCTTTACTCCGACCGTCCTGGCCAGGGATCTCCAGGATGACCCCCCCGTTTCTGGCCCGTTTTATTTTAAATTTACCCGGCTCCAGGCCGACCTCCTGCAGGTCGACCCGAAGCCTGGCTTTGGCCATGACCTCCGTAATGGAGAGGCCCCCGGCAATGCGGTCACTGTCACGACCGGATTGCGCGGGGGGTTCCTCACTTGTAGCTTTTTTGGGGGCAGAGAGGGTCCCTTCTTCGGGGCCCTCCTCCCCTGCCTTCCCTCCCTTGGGAGGAGGTGCCGCCTTCTTCGCGGCTCCCCCACCCATTGGCAAAGGAGGTTCAGGCCGGTCCTTCTTCCCTCCCTTACACTTCCCTTGCGGGTGGACACGGTTGTCCACCCGCCACGCCCCTCCCCTTCGGCCGCCGATTGCCGCGGAGGGGGGCGAGAGGGGTTGGCCCCGCTGCCCGCAGCTGCCGCCGCTGGAGAAGGCAAGAGCCTCTCCAGCAGCCGCCCAATGCGGGCGATTTCAGACTTGAGGCCCCGTACTTGTACTTCCAGGGCCCCAAGTCGTCCATCCGGGCCATCCTCCCTCGCCTGCCTCCTGTAATCTTCGATAGCCTCCTCTATACAGAGGAGGCTTTCCCTAAACTCCTCATTGAGGTCCTCCAGGAGTTTGCCATTACCCCTGGCGGCCCTCAGAGAGGGATCCACCCGAACGGTCCTCACGTAATCAATTCCGTCGATGGCCCGTTCGGCCAGATATCTCTCTCTCCTCTCCTCGGCAGCTGGTTTCCGCACGGGCGGAAGGCCCCATTGATGCCGCCCATATGTACTTCCCTGGCTCCTCCCTCCCGCGTGTTATTGGGAGGGGTCCCTCCTGGCGAGGACTCTTCGTCCTCATCAGGAGGGAACTCCTCTCCCGGGAAGAGCTCCTTCCATTTCTGCGTGGCCGAAGGTGTACCACCCTTCCGCACGCATGCAGGGAGCCGCACTCCCCTCCTCCCGATGGGAACTAACATCCCCGAGGGAGGGAAGTGCACATCCCTGTCTCGCCAGAGTTGCGAGGCGGATTCCTCCGCTTCGCGCTTTCCGTTTTTTGGCACTCTTAGGGCCAGCGAAGGCCGAGGGTGGGCCCATGCGACCACACTCGGCCTCAGCCGGTCCTGGAGGGCCTCCCTACGGGCGGTAGCCAATTCCGGCGGCGCGCCCGCCTGGCACGCGCCGCCTAGCCCGTCGCATGATGACGACGTGGAGGGGCCGGGACTGTACGCCCTCTCACGCCGTTTTCCGGCTCCGAGTACCGGAAGGTGTTCTCCTGTTCTTGACATTATCTCATAAAATGCAGGGGTTTACGTCCCCTGCCGAACGGGTGTGATTTCGGGGTTTTCCTTCCCCTAGACCGGTTGCCTGCCAAGGCTAACGAGCCCGCTCTGCCCGCGCTGTAGGGTCCTTTGGGCCTCACGAATGAGACCCTCCAGACCCTGGATAAAACCTGGAGGCAGCTGCCCATCCAGGAGTGTTATGGACACTCTTAGTCTGGCCCCTCTGTGCAGACCACTCCGGCATGGTAGAACCTGCCAGGGGCCGAAGCCCCCGCCGGCACAGCTCTGTACATCATCGAGGCACGCAAGCCCCCCCACCACGTCAAGGTGGTGTCCACGGGGGGAAAAGGTGTGTTGGGGTCCCAAATTGGGACCCCTCAAACCCCCCTCGGTGAGGAACCGAGGGGGAACCTGCAGCACCCACCCCCCGGGGGGTGGGTCTTCCCCCCCCAGGGCTCCCCCTCCTCCGTATCACAACGGATTCGGGGTTACACCCTGGGGGGAAGGCTGTCCCTCCTAGCGCGGTCAAGAGTGTTCCCGCAAGGGGTCGGCCCACTCCTGACCGCTCCTTCCTGGCCCATGGGTCCGGTGCGGGGGTCTCTAGCACTGCGAGACCACTACCACACCGGCAGATCCCATGGGCCTGGGATGAGGGAGTAGGTGGGGAGAGCTATCCGCGCTCATAACCCCCCCACTCCTCCCATCCCGCCTCCGCTAGGAGGGAGACTGAGGCCTCAACCTCCTCCATCATCGCCGCCTCGGAGACCCCCTCCGGCATAACCGCCGGAAGAGGGTCCGGCGCAGTTGGAGCGGCCGTCGCTCCACCCGCCCCTGGCCCTGCCTGATCCGTGGGCGGTGGAGGCTGGATATCCCCAGCCTCTGTCGCCCCCATCCCTTCCCCATCGGTCCGGCTTGTGCCGGCGACCGGTTTACTAACCTCAATGGCAGCCTTGCCGGGAGGCTGCAGCTGGGCACCAGACGCAGCCTCCCCGCGTGCCACCTTCTTCTTTTTTTTCCTCCTCCTCTTGCGAGGAGGAGGTGCCCCCCTCTCGGGGCAGTCCGGGGGACCGCCCTACACGCCCGGCCACCCATACGGTGGCCGGCATCCCGCCCCTCTTTTTGGCACAGGGGGCACCGCACGTCAGCAGTGCATCCCTGTGCCACGTGTCCGGCCCCTCCGCACCGGAAGCAGCGGCCTGCCAGACCGTTATCGGTCTGGCAGGTCGCCGCCATATGGCCATAGTGCAGGCACTTATAGCACTGGAGGGGCCGGTCCTCCAGCACTCTGATTTGGGCTTTACCCCACCCCACTATCAGCCCCCCGGCTTTGACCAATTTTTGGGCCGATGTCAGCGGACATCGTACCCAAACCCCCCCTAGTCCCCGGACGACCTCCGGATCTCCCCGATCTGGAGATCGTCCGGAGGCAGCCTGTGGCCTTTAGGACAGCGCCCGCACCATCAATGCTGTCACGGAGTCCTCCAGTCCAACGATGCGGAGCTCTGTCCTCCTCGTCGGCCTGGAGACCACCGCGTCCCCGCACAAAGCATCCTGGAGATCCCTAGCCAGGTGATCGGCTTTACTCCGACCGTCCTGGCCAGGGATCTCCAGGATGACCCCCCCGTTTCTGGCCCGTTTTATTTTAAATTTACCCGGCTCCAGGCCGACCTCCTGCAGGTCGACCCGAAGCCTGGCTTTGGCCATGACCTCCGTAATGGAGAGACCCCCCGGCAATGCGGTCACTGTCACGACCGGATTGCGCGGGGGTTCCTCACTTGTAGCTTTTTTGGGGGCAGAGAGGGTCCTTCTTCGGGGCCCTCCTCCCCCTGCCTTCCTCCCTTGGGAGGAGGTGCCGCCTTCTTCGCGGCTCCCCCACCCATTGGCAAAGGAGGTTCAGGCCGGTCCTTCTTCCCTCCCTTACACTTCCCCTTGCGGGTGGACACGGTTGTCCACCCGCCACGCCCCTCCCCTTCGGCCGCCGATGCCGCGGAGGGGGGCGAGAGNCCAAAGCCCAGGCTCTTTGCTGGGGGGAGGTATACCCCGACCACGGTGATGGCTCCCCACCTGGCCACAACAAACCCCTGCCGGTCCAAATATTTGGCAGGGGGTGAGCGGCTGCTCGCCTTCCACACGATAGCGACAGAGCCCAATTCGTCCCCGAACCATGCGGTTCCTGGGGACATGGTGGGGCTCTGCCGCTATTCCTAGGCCTGCACCGCGCTCCGTCATAGTATGCTCAAACAGAGGGAGCGCTTGACGAGCGCGGTGCAGGTTCCCTTGTAATAATCTATTCTCCATTATCTGGTTCCGTGATTACCACCACTTTTTCCCCCGGCTGTTCGCCGTCGGTATCCTCACTCTCTGTAGGTCTCACTCTCTTTTCCCCCCTTTTCTCATCCACCTCCATGCTCCCACCTTCAGTGGGGACACGTGTGGGGGGCGAAAGAGGGAGCGAGGTTCTCCGCTTCCTTTGAGGGAGAGGAGGCTGGGACTCTGGCTCCAGTTCCCGGTTTGCCTCCTCCTCCCTCTCCTTTCCTTCATCCTCTTTCCTTTTCCCCTCTGGGGATGCAGGAGGGTCTCGTGGCGGCGGTGCGGTCGCCATACCCCCTTCCACTGCATCCCCAGGGACATTCTTCCTCCTCTTGGGGGGACGGCAAGATGGTCCCCCATTCTGTGGTCTGCCTTAACGCCGGCCTCTGCGCAAAGTTGGCACCTGGCTCTCGAGTTACACTCCCGAGCCAAGTGACCAGGTTCTCCGCATCTATAGCAATTTGCCCGCCTATCGATGTTATTTTTGCAATTGGTTTGCACGTGCCCTTTCTCTAGGCACCTGTAACATTGCAGGGCCCTTGCCTGTAGTAACTCTGCTTTTGTCTGCGTCCATCCAATCTTAATGCTGCCTATCTCTGCAACCCTCTTGGCCGCCGCGAGGGGGCACTGTATCCACAGTGTCCGGTAATTATTATAGGCTATCCTTAAACTCCCGGTCTTCACCTCTCCTACTTTACATCCCCCTGCCTTAGCCACTGCTTCCGCCGCTTCGCTCTCCGTAGTGGATATCTCCAACCCTTTCAGTCTAAGCTCCCCCATTTTCTGCGGCCTACTTATTCTCGCCCTATCGGTCAGGACCTCTTTGAGCTTATCCGCCAAAAGGTCCGCCTGCTTACCTCTTTCTTCGCCGGGTATCTCAAGTACGAGTGCTCCGGTAGCCCCCACTCTAGTCTTTATCTTTTCGATACCCATCCCAGTTAGGTCTATTTTCCTTTTTGCTTCAGCTAGCAGGTCCTTATACTGTCCCTTTTCTGCTGTAATTGTCACCGCCGCCGTGTTGGGGACTCTCCTCTTATTCTTCTTCCCCTCTTTCTTTTCGGCAGTTACTATCTTCTTCACAATTTCTTTCCTCCTCTGCTCTTCTTTCTCTCTCTTCTTTTCTCTCCTGCCCACCACTTTCGCCCACATTTCCTGTGATTTAGGTGCCTCCTCCCTGCTGTGTTGTGTTTGTTGTCCCTTTCTCGCAGATGGAAGCTGAGGGTACTCTTTATCATAGTTGTTTCCCTTATTTTGTGCCCTTCCTTGATCCCTGGTTTCTTTCACCTCTCCTTTATCTTTGCTTCTCCAGGCCCCCTGTTTGGGAGCCTCCTGTGCCTTCCATTCGTTCAGGGCTTGGAACACTATCCTTGACACCTCCTCCCCCAGTCCCTTCTCTTCTCCTTTTACTAGTTCCACCCTCTTTTCCACCCTAACTCTGGTTTTCAGGGGGACAATTTCCCTGATCTTGGGACCTGCTTCTCTGTTCGCGACCCTGGCTTCCCTCACCGGGCGTCTCTTTTCCGTTGGAATCAGTCCCTTCTGGATCTCTATCACTCCAGTTGGGACTTCCTCCTCCTCCTCCATATCCACCATAGGTGGCGTGATCATCCTTCCTCTTCCTTCTGTGCGGATCGGGGGCGAGGAAGCACCCGCCATTTGTTGCGGTGCCTCCTTTATACCCCGACCCGCACTTCCCGGTTGTTTCGAGGGCGGGGAGGATACCACTGCTGCATGCAGTGGTGCCTCCCTCAAACTCCGAAGCATTACCTTTACTTCTTCGAGTTCCTTCCTTACTTCTCTCAGTGACGTTTTTAGGTTGGTATTCTCTGTTCTTAGTTCTTCTATTAAATCCAAGTTATTGCCGCATCTGTCCTGCGCCATTTGCATGGCCATAACATTTGCTCCTGCCGTTATCGCCGCCGCAGCGTCCCTAAGTACCTTCACATGCGTACCCTTGAGACTCTTGGATTTTTGCGAGAATCCTAAGACCTTCGTAGATGCTTCCAGTATAGACGCCGTTATGTCTCGGAAGGGGGCCTCCTCTAAGTGCTCCGTTATTCTTTTTATTTCTGCTTTATACTTTCTGTTGGAGGTACAATCCTGAAATTCCTCCACTGGGTTTTCCATTCCTTTGAGCAGAAATTCTTCCCTTTTTAGATCTACAATAGCCTTTTTCCTTGCCATGAATTCCTTCTTGAGCTTGTATCCCCCCGTAGTTTCCGGCCTGCCCCTGCATCTAGTTGCCTTCTCAACGAGGCGCTCCTCATCCGTATCCCCGTTTTCGTCCCTGGGGATGTCCCATTTCCCTTCTTTTTTCTTGATGGCTTTCCTGTCATCACCATCAGAGTCCTCTTCCCTAGAGGTGGTAAACGGCGTCGACTCATCGATTTTGATAGGCGATCTAGACCTATCGCTGTCACAGATCTCATCCGCCTTCTCTATCTTTTGGGTCTTAGCACTCCTAAGCCCCTCCCTCCTTACCGTAGCCTGGCTTTTGCCAGCTCGGCTTCTCATGTCCCTTGTACAAGCCTGGGTCGTCATATTTAGTTCCGAATCCGATGAGTCAATTGATGAGGTAATAAATTCAGTCATTGTGGTTTAAAACCCACCACTCTGCACGGCTCCGGTGCCCGGGCATGCCCGCATCCCCCCGGCAAGGGGGAGCCTCCGAGTTCCCCCGGAGGAGCACCATATGGCACGGGCCGACGGAATATTACATCGTCGGCACTGGCCTCCCGCCCCCTACACGCGCCCTGACCACCATCTCTGGTGGCCAGACCGCTTTCGGGGGTCCCACACCTCCGACAATGTGGGCACCGTGCAGAGCGCCGCCACGCGGGGGGCCCCATGGAAGGAGATAGTTCACCGGTGTCGCACCCCACCGGGAACGTCTCCCCCATGGCAGCCAGCGTGCTCGCGCCGCCCGAGGGTCCGCTTTAGGGTGATGCGATCGCATTCCCTCGGGCACAGCACACAGGGGCTCCGACCCCGCCTCGGAATACGTCCGAGCGGCCCGGAGCACCCCTCCACCCCCCGGGTACCGCGAGGGGTTCCAAACCCTCGCGGTGTGCAGACCCGGGTGTGGGTACCTCTCTCCGCCTGGCCGTGGCCAGGACGGATGAGGGAGAGGATCGTTCCCTTCGGCTGCCGGAGCACCGGCGTGCAATGCCTCCGGGAATGAGTCCTCTGATCGGCGCATGAGGGTGTCTCGACCCAGACCTCGGAATACGTCCGAGCGGCCCGAGACACCCCTCCACCCCCCGGGTACCGTGGGGCAAGCCCCGCGGTGTGCAGACCCGGGTGTGGGTTCCTCTGTCCGTCCGACCGAAGCCGAACGGGTGAGGGAAGTCGGGGAGTCCACCTTCGAAGAAGGTGGGGTCCTCTCCCCTCGTCACCCTAGGGTGCCCCGACCCAGACCTCGGAATAAGTCCGAGCGGCCCGGGACATCCCCTCCACCCCCCAGGTACCGTGGGACTAGTCCCACGGTGTGCAGACCCGGGTGTGGGATCCTTCGTTCGCCCAGCCGTGGCTGGGACGAGCGAGGGAGAGAGATCCTCCCCTCTTCGGCTGCCGGAGCACCGGCGTGCAATGCCTAGGAGGGTGGGATCTCTCAGGACGCGGCAGCGTACCCCGACCCCGACCTCGGAAACGTCCGAGCGGCCCGGAGTACCCCTCCGCATCTCAGGCACCACGGGGGAGGAGGATCCCCATGGGGTGGAGCCCTGGATGCGGGTACGTCCCTCCGCCCCGGTCTAACCGTAACGGTCCAACCGAGGCGGGAGGAAAGGGTTCTCTCTCTTCGGCTGCCGGCTAACACCGGCGTGCAATGCCTCGGAGAGAGAGGTCCCCTTCCTGGAGCGAGTGTGGAGGAGGTCATCCCTGTCGGCTGCCGGAGCACCGGCGTGCAATGCCTTCAGGGATGATGATCTCCTCCCACCCGCTCTGTGACCGTGCTGGTCATGGACCAGGCTGGTCACTCAGCCCGGTCGGGTGCTCTTGGTCCAGTCCCTCCGTACAGACCACTCCGGCTTGGTAGAACCTGCCAGGGGCCGAAACCCCCGCCGGCACAGCTCTGTACATCATCGGGACCTTCAAGCCTCCCCACCACGTCAAGGTGGCACCCACGGGGAGGAGGTATGGTGGGGACCCGAAGGTCCCCCAATACCCCCCCCCGTCGGTGAGGAACCGACGGAGGTACCTACCTAGCCGGCCCCTGAAGGGGGCCGGCCTTCCCGCCCCGGGAGGTGCTCCAGAGATGAGATCTACGTCACCTTGGAACCCCCTCCCGGTTTGGGGCTATCCCTGACTTGGTTGCGGTGGGAGGAGTTCCCCCGAAGGGGTCGGCCCTCCTCCCACCGCTCCCATCTAGGACTGTGGCCTTTCACCACGGTGGGTGTCCCGGCAGGTGGCTACTCTCGCCTCGACTGCCGGGCACATCCCACCGCGCCAGGCCACTCTAGTCCAGGGCCCGGGGCGTCACGGAAGAGAGCCTTCCTGGCTCTGCCTGCCGTGCACGTCCCCGGGTTGGGGTGTTCCGATCGGGCGGATGACAGATTACTGCCCATCCGCCCAATCGTCCCACCCCGCCTCCTGCATGAAGGAGCATGACGCTACTACTTCTTCCGCGTCGTCCTCGGTGAGCTCCATCCCCTGGGACGGAGTTTCCGGGCAGGGAGGAGCAGCCGGTGCTGCCTCCGTGCTCGGTCCTACCTTTGTTGGCACCGATCGTCGTGCCTTCATTGGAGGGGGAGGGGGAGGGGGCATTTCCCCTCCTCCTCCTCCTGCTACCTCTGGTTGTCCTTTTCCGAGCTCCTCGCAGGGAGGGGGAGGCCCCTCACTTTGCGCGTGAGAAGCCTCCTCCCCCCTACGAGAAGCGCGAGAGCCCGGCTTTCGTCGTTGTCGTCGCCGTCGCCGCGGTTTCCTGCTCGCGGCGGCCCTAGGGACCGCCGTGCAAGCCCTGCCTCCCATACGATGGGCAGGGTTCCTCCTTAATGACTCGCACAGGGTGCACCGCGGTTCTGCGGTGCAGCCCCGTGCGACGTGTCCAGCCCCCCCACACCTGAAGCAGTGGCCACCCCTGGGGTGTTCTGCATGGCAGTCTACCGCCATGTGGCCAAAATCCAGGCAGCGGTAGCATTGGGTGGGGCGTTCTTCCAGCAGGCGGACTGCGGCCCTCGTCCACCCGATTTGTATCCCGTTGGATTCCACTAGCTTATGCGCTGCCTCTAGCGGGCAGCGCAACCAAATCGCACCGAGTCCTCCGGAGGACTGTCGGACCTCCCCGGTCTGAATGTCCTCCGGAGGACACTTGGTTAAGGAGCTTACCGCCTGTCGAACAGCCCCCTTAGTGACGCTGTCGTCCAGACCGACGATTCGGACCTCGGTCTTCTTCGTCGGCCTGGCAACGACAGCGTCACCAGCTAGGGCGTCCTCGAGATCACGGGCAAAGAGCTCGGCTTTCGCCCTAGCGCCATTGCCCGTGATCTCGAATAGAACTCCGCCATTGCGAGCTCTTTTATATTTTAACCCAGCCCCGGGGGCTAGGCCGTGCTCCCCGAGGTCTACCTTGGCCTTGGCCTTTGTCAGGACCTGCGCTGAGGTCTTTCCCGGCAACGGGGTGATTGTCACCACCGGGTTGCGCGGGAGAGGCCTCAGCTTCACCTTTTGGGCAATCGGGGGCCCCGCAGAGCGTGGTCCCTTCTGCCCTTTTGATGTTGTAGGGGGTGCCGCCTTTGTGGCGCCCGCGTATGTCGGTGCGGGCTTATTCACGGACGCGGTTGTACGTGCGGGTCCCGCCTTTGCGGGCTTCGCGGTCGCGACCCTGTCCCCTCCCCTCGTATTCGGAGGCGGCTGCCCTGCTCCGGGTTTTCCCCCCTTCCCCCTACCTTTTCCCTTTTTGCGGCTGGACACCGTTGTCCAGCCGTCGCCCCCTCTCGCATGTTGATCCTGCGGTGGCCTCGGAGGACCGAGCCTCGCCGCCGCTGCGAATACCGGGGGGACTCGTCCCTCCAGTATTCGCCCAAGGCGGGCGATTTCCGCCTTGAGGCCGCGGATTTGAATCTCCACGGCCGCAAGGCGGGCATCGGCTCCCCCCTCCGAGGCCATTTCGACCAGCCCCTCGATACTCTCCTCGATATCGTCGAGGCCACGTCCTGCCTCACCGAGCTGGTCGATTGCCACTCCATTGTATATGGCTTCCGCCCCCCTACCTGATCTCTTCCCAGGGAGTACGCGGAGGTCTCTGATGACCTTTAGACCATCCCACGCGTATCGCGCGATGTCCTCGGCGACCCTGGGCCTTTCCACCGGTGGGATCCCCCATGATTTTTCCTTCCTCCGGGCGATGAACTCCTTTGGATCACGGCCTTTAAAGCCGTAATCCACGGAGCCATCGTCCTTCAGCCAGTGGGCTCCACTTCCTTGGAGATTCCTGGGGTGATCCCCCTCCTCTCGCGTACGGGTGGAAGCCGGTTCTTCCACCCGTCTCCTCTTCCTCGCATCCGCCGATGCTACGGGAGCCGGGTCTCTACGACTCGGCCCCGCAGCACCGTCAGATACGTCCCTTCGGGCGGTAGTCCTATTGGACGACGTGCCCGCCTGGCACACGTCGCCCAGCCCGTCGTATGATGACGACGTGGAGGGGCCGGGACTGTACGCCCTCTCACGCCGTTTTCCGGCTCCGAGTACCGGAAGGTGTTCTCCTTTCTTAGACATTATCTCATAAAATGCAGGGGTTTACGTCCCCTGCCGAACGGGTGTGATTTCGGGGTTTTCCTTCCCCTAGACCGGTTGCCTGCCAAGGCTAACGAGCCCGCTCTGCCCGCGCTGTAGGGTCCTTTGGGCCTCACGAATGAGACCCTCCAGACCCTGGATAAAACCTGGAGGCAGCTGCCCATCCAGGAGTGTTATGGACACTCTTAGTCTGGCCCCTCTGTACAGACCACTCCGGCATGGTAGAACCTGCCAGGGGCCGAAGCCCCCGCCGGCACAGCTCTGTACATCATCGAGGCACGCAAGCCCCCCCACCACGTCAAGGTGGTGTCCACGGGGGGGAAAGGTATGGTGGGGACCCGAAGGTCCCCCAATACCCCCCCCGCCGGTGAGGAACCGACGGGGGTACCTACCTAGCCGGCCCCTGAAGGGGGCCGGCCTTCCCGCCCCGGGAGGTGTCCAGTGATGACGTCCCTCAATCCACCATGGACACCCTCCCGGTTTGGGGCTATCCCTAACTTGGTTGCGGTGGGAGAAGTTCCCCTGAAGGGGTCGGCTCTCCTCCCACCGTTACCGTATCGGACTGTGGCCTTTCACCGCGGTGGGTGTCCCGGCAGGTGGCTACTCTCGCCTCGACTGCCGGGCACATCCCACCGCGACAGACCACTCTAGTCCTGTGCCCGGGGCGTCACGGAAGAGAGCCTCCCTGGCTCTGTCTGCCGTGCACGTCCCCGGGCTCGGGGTGTTCCGATCGGGCGGATGACAGGTTACTGCCCATCCGCCCAATCGTCCCACCCCGCCTCCTGCATAAAGGAGCATGACGCTACAACTTCTTCCGCGTCGTCCTCGGTGAGTTCCATCCCCTGGGACGGAGTTTCCGGGCAGGGAGGAGCAGCCGGTGCTGCCTCCGTGCTCGGTCCTACCTTTGGTGGCACCGATCGTCGTGCCTTCATTGGAGGGGGAGGGGGAGGGGGCATTTCCCCTCCTCCTCCTCCTGCTACCTCTGGTTGTCCTTTTCCGAGCTCCTCGCAGGGAGGGGGAGGCCCCTCACTTTGCGCGTGAGAAGCCTCCTCCCCCCTACGAGAAGCGCGAGAGCCCGGCTTTCGTCGTTGTCGTCGCCGTCGCCGCGGTTTCCTGCTCGCGGCGGCCCTAGGGACCGCCGTGCAAGCCCTACCTCCCATACGGTGGGCAGGGTTCCTCCTTAATGACTCGCACAGGGTGCACCGCGGTTCTGCGGTGCAACCCCGTGCGACGTGTCCAGCCCCCCCACACCTGAAGCAGTGGCCACCCCTGGGGTGTTCTGCATGGCAGTCTACCGCCATGTGGCCAAAATCCAGGCAGCGGTAGCATTGGGTGGGGCGTTCTTCCAGCAGGCGGACTGCGGCCCTCGTCCACCCGATCTGTATCCCGTTGGATTCCACCAATTTATGCGCTGCCTCTAGCGGGCAGCGCAGCCAAATCGCACCGAGTCCTCCGGAGGACTGTCGGACCTCCCCGGTCTGAATGTCCTCCGGAGGACATTTGGTTAAGGAGCTTACCGCCTGTCGAACAGCCCCCTTAGTGACGCTGTCGTCCAGACCGACGATTCGGACCTCGGTCTTCTTCGTCGGCCTGGCAACGACAGCGTCACCAGCTAGGGCGTCCTCGAGATCACGGGCAAAGAGCTCGGCTTTCGCCCTAGCGCCATTGCCCGTGATCTCAAATAAGATTCCGCCGTTGCGGGCTCTCTTATATTTCATTCCAGCCCCGGGGGCTAGGCCGTGCTCCCCGAGGTCTACCTTTGCCTTAGCCTTTGTAAGGACCTGCGCTGAGGTCTTTCCCGGCAACGGGGTGATTGTCACCACCGGGTTGCGCGGGAGAGGCCTCAGCTTCACCTTTTGGGCGATCGGGGGCCCCGCAGAGCGTGGCCCCTTCTGCCCTTTTGACTTCTGAGGGGGTGCCGCCTTAGTGGTGCCCGCATATGTTTGTGCGGGCTTATTCGCGGTCGCGGATATTCGCACGGATCCCGTCTTAGCGGGTTTCGCGCTCGCGGCCCTGGTCCCTCCCCTCGTTTTCGGTGGCGGCGGCTGCCCTTCTCCGGGCTTTCCCCCCTTCCCCCTACCTTTTCTCTTTTTACGGCTGGACACTGTCGTCCAGCCGTCGTCCCCTCTTCCAGGTTGACCCTGCTGTGGCTTCGGAGGGCCGAGCCTCGCCGCCGCTGCGAGTACTGGGGGGACTCGTCCCGCCAGTATTCGCCCAAGGCGGGCAATCTCCGTCTTGAGGCCGCGGATCTGCACCTCCACGGCCGCAAGACGGAAGTCAGTTCCACCCTCCGAGGCCATATCAACCAGCCCCTCAATGCTTTGCTCGATTTCGTCGAGACCCATTCCAGCATCGCCGAGCTGGTCAATACCTACACCATGGTAGTAGGCTTCCGCCCCCTTCCCTGTTCTTTTCCCCGGAAGCACCCGAAGACTTCTGAGGATCCTAAGTCCCTCATACGCGTACTGCGCGATGTCTTCGGCAGTCCTAGGTACCTCCACTGGTGGAAGCCCCCAGTCCTCCCGGGTATAACCCTTCCCCACGGCAGGGTTATCCCGCTCCCCCGGAGAGGCATCTCTGCCTCCCGGGAGAGGGGGATAATCCTCCCTTTCCCCTCGCGCACGAGTGGAGGCCGGTACCTCCACCCGTCTCCTCTTCCTCGTGTCCGCTGATGCCACGGGAACCGAGTCTTGACGACTCGGCCCCGCCACACCACCAGACACGTCCCTTCGGGCGGTAGTCCTTTTGGACGACGTGCCCGCCTGGCACACGTCGCCTAGCCCGTCGTATGATGACGACGTGGAGGGGCCGGGACTGTACGCCCTCTCACGCCGTTTTCCGGCTCCGAGTACCGGAAGGTGTTCTCCTGTTCTAGACATTACTCCATATAATGCAGGGGTTTACGTCCCCTGCCGAACGGGTGTGATTTCGGGGTTTTCCTTCCCCTAGACCGGTTGCCTGCCAAGGCTAACGAGCCCGCTCTGCCCGCGCTGTAGGGTCCTTTGGGCCTCACGAATGAGACCCTCCAGACCCTGGATAAAATCTGGAGGCAGCTGCCCATCCAGGAGTGTTATGGACACTCTTAGTCTGGCCCCTCTGTACAGACCACTCCGGCATGGTAGAACCTGCCAGGGGCCGAAGCCCCCGCCGGCACAGCTCTGTACATCATTGAGGCACGCAAGCCCCCCCACCACGTCAAGGTGGTGTCCACGGGGGGGAACCTAACCTAACCTAACCTAACCTAACCTAACCTAACCTAACCATACTAACCTAACCTAACTAACCAAACCGAAACTATTAGTTAGTACCTGACCAACCGCTAGAGATTAATTCGATCCTAACCAACCATCCGAATATCAATAAGATGCCATATTGGGCCTAACCATCCATACAAATATTGTCTGCATACCATCTAGGTCATAAACAACGATCCGAATATAGTCTGATAACCATGTAGGACCTGACTAGCCATTAGAGTATCAGCTGAATTACCATTTAGGACCTGACTAGCCATTCGAGTATCAGCTGAGTTCCATATAGGTCCTGACCAACCATTGGAACATCGTTCGATTACCATCTAGGATCTAACCAGCCATCGGGATATCTCCGAGGTACCATCTAGGTCCTGACCTACTACCAAAAGAGGTGATACCATCCGGGAGCCACATAGGAACGCCATCGAGGTTACGGGACAAGTCCACCAAGGCAGACCAATTAGAGGACCACAAAGGAGACCACATAGGATCATAAGAAGAATCCCGTATAAGTCGCCGCATAGGTCCATGTAGGCTGACCACTTAGGGAACCAATTAAGACCATAAGAGCCACATAGGTAGTCGATCTAGCGAGGTGCCACATAGGTACCACTTTAGGACCATATAGGTTAAATTTAAATTATTTATATATTATTGATGTGCGCCTTGTTCCTAATATAGTGGCATAGGAATTTTTATTATTTACAGGTTGAGTTGTGTTTTAGCCACAATTTGAAAAACGTACTTTTGCGCATATATACCTCGTCCGATGAGGTATCCGTCGCCGCGAGCCGATTTGTTATATTGTTTTTAGTTTAAGAATTATAAAGAATTTTGTGTTTTGTATAAAAGCGGGCGACGCATCATGATAGCTACGGTCCTGACGCGAGCATGACAAAGACGAGTACAGTGCGTGCCGCGTCCGACTATAGAGCGGACGTGCGGACAAAGGAGGCGCGTAGTGGGGATAACGGCCCGGGAGGTCTGCGTGCAAGGGACAGGCACGGGCAAGTTTAGTCGCTGCAGGAACTCCAAGGAGTACACACACGTGTGTCGCGCGAGATTAACACGTGCAATAAATTGCGTTATAAGTAGCAAGAGATAAAGAGAGAGGTACCCGTACGCGTCGGTAGTGATAAGTGTAGTGTTTGCAACCCAGCTCGGGCCCATTATAGCCGGATTTACCGGAGAGTCCAGGGGAAGGACGAACGGTCACTGCGTAGGGCGTGGTCGAAGGGTAACCCGCTGGTTTCCAGACGGCGCAGAGATTCTGCGAGCGGTAAGTCGCATTCACAAATTGTACGCGACCGCATTAATACACCAGTGATATTCCGACGTGCTACGGGAGATTTTTTACCAAGTTTCACCATAAATAAGTGAATAGGACCATATAGGTCACCGCGGCGGTGAACGCGGTTTGCTTATAAAGATAACGCGGCGCAGCGATTCCGACGAGTACGTGACCCGGGAAAGAACTAATTTATCCCGCGAAGAAAAGGGCGACCGTCGTTAAATACGAAGAAAGGTTCGATAAATACGTCTTACACCATACGACCACATAGGTCAGCGCGAAGGGCGTGGCCCACGATAACCGACGTAGCTCAAATATAAAGATAATTATTATTGCGATTAGCCTGTAAGGTTTTTGATTGTATTTTATAAATATACATATATATATATTGTTCATTTCATAGTTATTTCATGTGTATGTGTAAACCTTTCACCCATCCAACGACCGTACGATTCCATAGAGGTTCCGACTGTAATAAAGAATCCGTTCAGTGACGCGAATCTTGCATACGATATTTTAATTATTCTTGTTATTATCAGTATTAATATATTTCATAATAAGGTTTCCTTGTTTAGCCAAAAAATAAGGTGGCGACCGATTTTAGGACTATAGGACAGAGTACCATCAGTACCTTCCTTCGCGAACTTCGCGTACTGTTTAATAAGTCTTTTAGGTGCTCGTGAGGGCAAAGCTGAGACGCGGAACCTGAGAACATTGATTCGAACCATAAAGTCGTAAATTTATCCATCAGTTCTCAAAGTATATCCATAGAGGCCGGTCAGGAACCATCGCGATCTTTCGCGGACCTTTTCAGGGATACCATACTGGTTGGAGAACCAGCCACCTAGGAGTAGGACCACCAAGGTACCGAAACACTCCTCAGAAGGAACCCATCTAGGAGGACCATACAGGTAACCTACCGATCCAAGGAGGACACCATCGAGGCTCCGAATAGGAAGCCATCCAGGTACCATACCAAGTAGGCTACCATCGAAGGACCATACAGGTAGGCCACTTAGGCACCAAACCATCAAGGTACCATACCATCCTGGATACCATCAAGGAGCCCATACAGGAGGACCATACGGGTACCGCATAGGCACCATATAGGTAGGTCATACCATATAGGAGAAGGTCCAATTATTTTAGGTCACTCGCGACCCGGTCACAACCTAACCATACTAACCTAACCTAACCTAACCTAACCTAACCTAACCTAACTTCATCCGTCGATATCTCCGCTTCTACTGGGAGTAGAGAGTCGTCCATGTAGTCCAAAATGTAGGGTTTTGAAAGGGCTTTAATTTGGTACCAGTCCGAAGACTGTATCTCTAACCGTTTAGGAGATTTCGAAGGTTAAAATTTCCAACCTTTCTCCGTCGATATCTCCGCTTCCACAGGGAGTAGAGAGTCGTCCATGTAGTCCAAAATGTAAGGTTTTGAAATGGCTTTAATTTGGTACCAGTCCGAAGCCTGTATCTCTAACCGTTTAGGAGATATCGAAGGTTAAAGTTTTCCAAACTTTCTTCGTCGATATCTCCGCTTCCACTGGGAGTAGAGAGTCGTCCATGTAGTCCAAAATGTAGGGTTTTGAAAGGGCCTTAATTTGGTACCAGTACGAAGCCTGTATCTCTAACCGTTTAGGAGATATCGAAGTTTAAAGTTTTCCAGATTTTCTCTATCGATATCCAGCCTTCATCTGTCGATATCTCCGCTTCTACTGGGAGTAGAGAGTCGTCCATGTAGTCCAAAATGTAGGGTTTTGAAAGGGCTTTAATTTGGTACCAGTCCGTAGCCTGTATCTCTAACCGTTTAGGAGATTTCGAAGGTTAAAATTTCTAACCTTTCTCCGTCGATATCTCCGCTTCCACTGGGAGTAGAGAGTCGTCCATGTAGTCCAAAATGTAGGGTTTTGAAAGGGCTTTAATTTGGTACCAGTCCGAAGCCTGTATCTCTAACCGTTTAGGAGATATCGAAGGTTAAAGTTTTCCAACCTTTCTTCGTCGATATCACCGCTTCCACTGGGAGTAGAGAGTCGTCCATGTAGTCCAAAATGTAGGGTTTTGAAAGGGCTTTAATTTGGTACCAGTCCGAAGCCTGTATCTCTAACCGTTTAGGAGATATCGAAGGTTAAAGTTTTACAGCCTTTCTCCATCGATATCCAGCCTTCATCCGTCGATATCTCCGCTTCTACTGGGAGTAGAGAGTCGTCCATGTAGTCCAAAATGTAGGGTTTTGAAAGGGCTTTAATTTGGTACCAGTCCGAAGCCTGTATCTCTAACCGTTTAGGAGATATCGAAGGTTAAAGTTTTCCAGCCTTTCTCTATCGATATCCAGCATACATCCGTTGATATCTCCGCTTCTACTGGGAGTAGAGAGTCGTCCATGTAGTCCAAATGTAGGGTTTTGAAAGGGCTTTAATTTGGTACCAGTCCGAAGCCTGTATCTCTAACCGTTTAGGAGATATCGAAGGTTAAAGTTTTACAGCCTTTCCTATCGATATCCAGCCTTCATCCGTCGATATCTCCGCTTCTACTGGGAGTAGAGAGTCGTCCATGTAGTCCAAAATGTAGGGTTTTGAAAGGGCTTTAATTTGGTACCAGTCCGAAGCCTGTATCTCTAACCGTTTAGGAGATATCGAAGGTTAAAGTTTTCCAACCTTTCTCCGTCGATATCTCCGCTTCCACTGGGAGTAGAGAGTCGTCCATGTAGTCCAAAATGTAGGGTTTTGAAAGGGCTTTAATTTGGTACCAGTCCGAAGCCTGTATCTCTAACCGTTTAGGAGATATCGAAGGTTAAAGTTTTCCAGCCTTTCTCTATCGATATCCAGCTTTCATCCGTCGATATCTCCGCTTCTACTGGGAGTAGAGAGTCGTCCATGTAGTCCAAAATGTAGGGTTTTGAAAGGGCTTTAATTTGGTACCAGTCCGAAGCCTGTATCTCTAACCGTTTAGGAGATATCGAAGGTTAAAGTATTTCTATCAACCTTTCTCCGTCGATATCTCCGCTTCCACTGGGAGTAGAGAGTCGTCCATGTAGTCCAAAATGTAGGGTTTTGAAAGGGCTTTAATTTGGTACCAGTCCGAAGCCTGTATCTCTAACCGTTTAGGAGATATCGAAGGTTAAAGTTTTCCAACCTTTCTCCGTCGATATCTCCGCTTCCACTGGGAGTAGAGAGTCGTCCATGTAGTCCAAAATGTAGGGTTTTGAAAGGGCTTTAATTTGGTACCAGTCCGAAGCCTGTATCTCTAACCGTTTAGGAGATATCGAAGGTTAAAGTTTTCCAGCCTTTCTCCATCGATATCCAGCCTTCATCCGTCGATATCTCCGCTTCTACTGGGAGTAGAGAGTCGTCCATGTAGTCCAAAATGTAGGGTTTTGAAAGGCTTTAATTTGGTACCAGTCCGAAGCCTGTATCTCTAACCGTTTAGGAGATATCGAAGGTTAAAGTTTTCCAGCCTTTCTCTATCGATATCCAGCTTCATCCGTCGATATCTCCGCTTCTACTGGGAGTAGAGAGTCGTCCATGTAGTCCAAAATGTAGGGTTTTGAAAGGGCTTTAATTTGGTACCAGTCCGAAGCCTGTATCTCTAACCGTTTAGGAGATATCGAAGGTTAAAGTTTTCCAGCCTTTCTCTATCGATATCCAGCTTCATCCGTCGATATCTCCGCTTCTACTGGGAGTAGAGAGTCGTCCATGTAGTCCAAAATGTAGGGTTTTGAAAGGGCTTTAATTTGGTACCAGTCCGAAGCCTGTATCTCTAACCGTTTAGGAGATATCGAAGGTTAAAGTTTTCCAGCCTTTCTCATCGATATCCAGCTTCATCCGTCGATATCTCCGCTTCTACTGGGAGTAGAGAGTCGTCCATGTAGTCCAAAATGTAGGGTTTTGAAAGGGCTTTAATTTGGTACCAGTCCGAAGCCTGTATCTCTAACCGTTTAGGAGATATCGAAGGTTAAAGTTTTCCAGCCTTTCTCATAATCCAGCTTTCTCCGTCGATATCTCCGCTTCACTGGGAGTAGAGAGTCGTCCATGTAGTCCAAAATGTAGGGTTTTGAAAGGGCTTTAATTTGGTACCAGTCCGAAGCCTGTATCTCTAACCGTTTAGGAGATATCGAAGGTTAAAGTTTTCCAGCCTTTCTCTATCGATATCCAGCCTTCATCCGTCGATATCTCCGCTTCTACTGGGAGTAGAGAGTCGTCCATGTAGTCCAAAATGTAGGGTTTTGAAAGGGCTTTAATTTGGTACCAGTCCGAAGCCTGTATCTCTAACCGTTTAGGAGATATCGAAGGTTAAAGTTTTCAGCCTTTCTCCATCGATATCCACCTTCTCCGTCGATATCTCCGCTTCCACTGGGAGTAGAGAGTCGTCCATGTAGTCCAAAATGTAGGGTTTTGAAAGGGCTTTAATTTGGTACCAGTCCGAAGCCTGTATCTCTAACCGTTTAGGAGATATCGAAGGTTAAAGTTTTCCAGCCTTTCTCTATCGATATCCAGCCTTCATCCGTCGATATCTCCGCTTCTACTGGGAGTAGAGAGTCGTCCATGTAGTCCAAAATGTAGGGTTTTGAAAGGGCTTTAATTTGGTACCAGTCCGAAGCCTGTATCTCTAACCGTTTAGGAGATATCGAAGGTTAAAATTTTCCAGCCTTTCTCCGTCGATATCTCCGCTTCCACTGGGAGTAGAGAGTCGTCCATGTAGTCCAAAATGTAGGGTTTTGAAAGGGCTTTAATTTGGTACCAGTCCGAAGCCTGTATCTCTAACCGTTTAGGAGATATCGAAGGTTAAAGTTTTCCAGCCTTTCTCTATCGATATCCAGCTTCATCCGTCGATATCTCCGCTTCTACTGGGAGTAGAGAGTCGTCCATGTAGTCCAAAATGTAGGGTTTTGAAAGGGCTTTAATTTGGTACCAGTCCGAAGCCTGTATCTCTAACCGTTTAGGAGATATCGAAGGTTAAAGTTTTCCAGCCTTTCTCTATCGATATCCAGCCTTCATCCGTCGATATCTCCGCTTCTACTGGGAGTAGAGAGTCGTCCATGTAGTCCAAAATGTAGGGTTTTGAAAGGGCTTTAATTTGGTACCAGTCCGAAGCCTGTATCTCTAACCGTTTAGGAGATATCGAAGGTTAAAGTTTTCAGCCTTTCTCGATATCCACCTTCTCCGTCGATATCTCCGCTTCTACTGGGAGTAGAGAGTCGTCCATGTAGTCCAAAATGTAGGGTTTTGAAAGGGCTTTAATTTGGTACCAGTCCGAAGCCTGTATCTCTAACCGTTTAGGAGATATCGAAGGTTAAAGTTTTCCAACCTTTCTCCGTCGATATCTCCGCTTCCACTGGGAGTAGAGAGTCGTCCATGTAGTCCAAAATGTAGGGTTTTGAAAGGGCTTTAATTTGGTACCAGTCCGAAGCCTGTATCTCTAACCGTTTAGGAGATATCGAAGGTTAAAGTTTTCCAGCCTTTCTCTATCGATATCCAGCCTTCATCCGTCGATATCTCCGCTTCTACTGGGAGTAGAGAGTCGTCCATGTAGTCCAAAATGTAGGGTTTTGAAAGGGCTTTAATTTGGTACCAGTCCGAAGCCTGTATCTCTAACCGTTTAGGAGATATCGAAGGTTAAAGTTTTCCAGCCTTTCTCTATCGATATCCAGCTCATCCGTCGATATCTCCGCTTCTACTGGGAGTAGAGAGTCGTCCATGTAGTCCAAAATGTAGGGTTTTGAAAGGGCTTTAATTTGGTACCAGTCCGAAGCCTGTATCTCTAACCGTTTAGGAGATATCGAAGGTTAAAGTTTTCAGCCTTTCTATCGATATCCAGCCTTCATCCGTCGATATCTCCGCTTCTACTGGGAGTAGAGAGTCGTCCATGTAGTCCAAAATGTAGGGTTTTGAAAGGGCTTTAATTTGGTACCAGTCCGAAGCCTGTATCTCTAACCGTTTAGGAGATATCGAAGGTTAAAGTTTTCCAACCTTTCTCCGTCGATATCTCCGCTTCCACTGGGAGTAGAGAGTCGTCCATGTAGTCCAAAATGTAGGGTTTTGAAAGGGCTTTAATTTGGTACCAGTCCGAAGCCTGTATCTCTAACCGTTTAGGAGATATCGAAGGTTAAAGTTTTCCAGCCTTTCTCATCGATATCCAGCTTCATCCGTCGATATCTCCGCTTCTACTGGGAGTAGAGAGTCGTCCATGTAGTCCAAAATGTAGGGTTTTGAAAGGGCTTTAATTTGGTACCAGTCCGAAGCCTGTATCTCTAACCGTTTAGGAGATATCGAAGGTTAAAGTTTTCCAGCCTTTCTCTATCGATATCCAGCCTTCATCCGTCGATATCTCCGCTTCTACTGGGAGTAGAGAGTCGTCCATGTAGTCCAAAATGTAGGGTTTTGAAAGGGCTTTAATTTGGTACCAGTCCGAAGCCTGTATCTCTAACCGTTTAGGAGATATCGAAGGTTAAAGTTTTCCAGCCTTTCTCTATCGATATCCAGCCTTCATCCGTCGATATCTCCGCTTCTACTGGGAGTAGAGAGTCGTCCATGTAGTCCAAAATGTAGGGTTTTGAAAGGGCTTTAATTTGGTACCAGTCCGAAGCCTGTATCTCTAACCGTTTAGGAGATATCGAAGGTTAAAGTTTTCCAGCCTTTCTCTATCGATATCCAGCTTCATCCGTCGATATCTCCGCTTCCACTGGGAGTAGAGAGTCGTCCATGTAGTCCAAAATGTAGGGTTTTGAAAGGGCTTTAATTTGGTACCAGTCCGAAGCCTGTATCTCTAACCGTTTAGGAGATATCGAAGGTTAAAGTTTTCCAGCCTTTCTCATCGATCCAGTTTCATCCGCATTCCGCTACTGGGAGTAGAGAGTCGTCCATGTAGTCCAAAATGTAGGGTTTTGAAAGGGCTTTAATTTGGTACCAGTCCGAAGCCTGTATCTCTAACCGTTTAGGAGATATCGAAGGTTAAAGTTTTCAGCCTTTCTCTATCGATATCCAGCCTTCATCCGTCGATATCTCCGCTTCTACTGGGAGTAGAGAGTCGTCCATGTAGTCCAAAATGTAGGGTTTTGAAAGGGCTTTAATTTGGTACCAGTCCGAAGCCTGTATCTCTAACCGTTTAGGAGATATCGAAGGTTAAAATTTCCAACCTTTCTCCGTCGATATCTCCGCTTCCACTGGGAGTAGAGAGTCGTCCATGTAGTCCAAAATGTAGGGTTTTGAAAGGGCTTTAATTTGGTACCAGTCCGAAGCCTGTATCTCTAACCGTTTAGGAGATATCGAAGGTTAAAGTTTTAGTGCCTTTCTCCATCGATATCCAGCCTTCATCCGTCGATATCTCCGCTTCTACTGGGAGTAGAGAGTCGTCCATGTAGTCCAAAATGTAGGGTTTTGAAAGGGCTTTAATTTGGTACCAGTCCGAAGCCTGTATCTCTAACCGTTTAGGAGATATCGAAGGTTAAAGTTTTCCCAACCATTTCTCCGTCGATATCTCCGCTTCACTGGGAGTAGAGAGTCGTCCATGTAGTCCAAAATGTAGGGTTTTGAAAGGGCTTTAATTTGGTACCAGTCCGAAGCCTGTATCTCTAACCGTTTAGGAGATATCGAAGGTTAAATTTTCAGCCTTTCTCTATCGATATCCAGCCTTCATCCGTCGATATCTCCGCTTCTACTGGGAGTAGAGAGTCGTCCATGTAGTCCAAAATGTAGGGTTTTGAAAGGGCTTTAATTTGGTACCAGTCCGAAGCCTGTATCTCTAACCGTTTAGGAGATATCGAAGGTTAAAGTTTTCCAGCCTTTCTCTATCGATATCCAGCCTTCATCCGTCGATATCTCCGCTTCACTGGGAGTAGAGAGTCGTCCATGTAGTCCAAAATGTAGGGTTTTGAAAGGGCTTTAATTTGGTACCAGTCCGAAGCCTGTATCTCTAACCGTTTAGGAGATATCGAAGGTTAAATTTTCCAACCTTTCTCCGTCGATATCTCCGCTTCCACTGGGAGTAGAGAGTCGTCCATGTAGTCCAAAATGTAGGGTTTGAAAGGGCTTTAATTTGGTACCAGTCCGAAGCCTGTATCTCTAACCGTTTAGGAGATATCGAAGGTTAAAGTTTTCCAACCTTTCTCCGTCGATATCTCCGCTTCCACTGGGAGTAGAGAGTCGTCCATGTAGTCCAAAATGTAGGGTTTTGAAAGGGCTTTAATTTGGTACCAGTCCGAAGCCTGTATCTCTAACCGTTTAGGAGATATCGAAGGTTAAAGTTTTCAGCCTTTCTCATCGATATCCAGCCTTCATCCGTCGATATCTCCGCTTCCACTGGGAGTAGAGAGTCGTCCATGTAGTCCAAAATGTAGGGTTTTGAAAGGGCTTTAATTTGGTACCAGTCCGAAGCCTGTATCTCTAACCGTTTAGGAGATATCGAAGGTTAAAGTTTTCAGCCTTTCCTATCGATATCCACCTTCTCCGTCGATATCTCCGCTTCACTGGAGTAGAGAGTCGTCCATGTAGTCCAAAATGTAGGGTTTTGAAAGGGCTTTAATTTGGTACCAGTCCGAAGCCTGTATCTCTAACCGTTTAGGAGATATCGAAGGTTAAAATTCACCTTTCCATCGAATCCACTTTCATCCGTCGATATCTCCGCTTCTACTGGAGTAGAGAGTCGTCCATGTAGTCCAAAATGTAGGGTTTTGAAAGGGCTTTAATTTGGTACCAGTCCGAAGCCTGTATCTCTAACCGTTTAGGAGATATCGAAGGTTAAAGTTTTACAGCCTTTCTCCATCGATATCCAAGCCTTCATCCGTCGATATCTCCGCTTCTACTGGGAGTAGAGAGTCGTCCATGTAGTCCAAAATGTAGGGTTTTGAAAGGGCTTAATTTGGTACCAGTCCGAAGCCTGTATTCTAACCGTTTAGGAGATACGAAGGTTAAAGTTTCCAGCTTTCATCGATATCCAGCCTTCATCCGTCGATATCTCCGCTTCTACTGGGAGTAGAGAGTCGTCCATGTAGTCCAAAATGTAGGGTTTTGGAAAGGGCTTTAATTTGGTACCAGTCCGAAGCCTGTATCTCTAACCTTAGGAATATCGAAGGTTAAATATTTTATTCAACCTTCTCTTCGATATCTCGCTTCCACTGGGAGTNAGATTACTGCCCATCCGCCCAATCGTCCCACCCCGCCTCCTGCATGAAGGAGCATGACGCTACTACTTCTTCCGCGTCGTCTTCTGGTGAGCTCCATCCCTGGGACGGAGTTCCGGGCAGGGAGGAGCAGCCGGTGCTGCCTCCGTGCTCGGTCCTACCTTTGGGGGCACCGATCGTCGTGCCTTCATTGGAGGGGGAGGGGGAGGGGCATTTCCCCTCCTCCTCTCCTGCTACCTCTGGTTGTCCTTTTCCGAGCTCCTCGCAGGGAGGGGGAGGCCCCTCACTTTGCGCGTGAGAAGCCTCCTCCCCCCTACGAGAAGCGCGAGAGCCCGGCTTTCGTCGTTGTCGTCGCTGTCGCCGCGGTTTCCTGCTCGCGGCGGCCCTAGGGACCGCCGTGCAAGCCCTGCCTCCCATACGGTGGGCAGGGTTCCTCCTTAGACTCGCACAGGGTGCACCGCGGTTCTGCGGTGCAGCCCCGTGCGACGTGTCCAGCCCCCCCACACTGAAGCAGTGGCCACCCCTGGGGTGTTCTGCATGGCAGTCTACCGCCATGTGGCCAAATCGGCAGCGGTAGCATTGGGTGGGGCGTTCTTCAGCCAAGGCGGACTGCGGCCCTCGTCCACCCGATCTGTATCCCGTTGGCTTCCTACTTATGCGCTGCCTCTAGCGGGCAGCGCAACCAAATCGCACCGAGTCCTCCGGAGGACTGTCGGACCTCCCCGGTCTGAATGTCCTCCGGAGGACACTTGGTTAAGGAGCTTACCGCCTGTCGAACAGCCCCCTTAGTGACGCTGTCGTCCAGACCGACGATTCGGACCTCGGTCTTCTTCGTCGGCCTGGCAACGACAGCGTCACCAGCTAGGGCGTCCTCGAGATCACGGGCAAAGAGCTCGGCTTTCGCCCTAGCGCCATTGCCCGTGATCTCGAATAGAACTCCGCCATTGCGGGCTCTTTTTATTTTAACCGCCCCGGGGCTAGGCCGTGCTCCCCGAGGTCTACCTTGGCCTTGGCCTTTGTAAGACCTGCGCTGTGGTCTTTCCCGGCAACGGGGTGATTGTCACCACCGGGTTGCGCGGGAGAGGCCTCAGTTTCGCCTTCTGGGCGCTCGGGGGCCCCGCAGAGCGTGGCCCCTTCTGCCCTTTTGATGTTTGGAGGGGTGCCGCCTTTATGGCGCCCGCGTATGTCGGTGCGGGCTTATTCACGGACGCGGTTGTACGTGCGGGTCCCGCCTTTGCGGGCTTCGCGGTCGCGACCCTGTCCCTCCCCTCGATTCGGAGGCGGCTGCCCTTCTCCGGTTTTCCCCCCTTTCCCCTGCCTTTTCCCTTTTACGGCTGGACACCGTTGTCCAGCCGTCTCCCCTCTCGCATGTTGATCCTGCGGTGGCCTCGGAGGACCGAGCCTCGCCGCCGCTGCGAATACTGGGGGACTCGTCCCTCCAGTATTCGCCCAAGGCGGGCGATTTCCGCCTTGAGGCCGCGGATTTGAATCTCCACGGCCGCAAGGCGGGCATCGGCTCCCCCCTCCGAGGCCATTTCGACCAGCCCCTCGATACTCTCCTCGATATCGTCGAGGCCACGTCCTGCCTCACCGAGCTGGTCGATTGCCACTCCGTTATATATGGCTTCCGCCCCCCTACCTAATCTCTTCCCAGGGAGTACGCGAAGGTCTCTGATGACCTTTAACCCATCCCACGCGTATCGCGCGATGTCCTCGGCGACCCTGGGCCTTTCCACCGGCGGGATCCCCCATGATTTCTCCTTCCTCGGGCGATGAACTCCTTTGGATCACGGCCTTTAAAGCCGTAATCCACGGAGCCATCGTCCTTCAGCCAGTGGGCTCCACTTCCTTGGAGATTCCTGGGGTGATCCCCCCTCTCGCGTACGGGTGGAAGCCGGTTCTTCCACCCGTCTCCTCTTCCTCGCATCTGCCGATGCTACGGGAACCGGGTCTTTACGACTCGGCCCCGCAGCACCGTCAGATACGTCCCTTCGGGCGGTAGTCCTGTTGGACGACGTGCCCGCCTGGCACACGTCGCCTAGCCCGTCGTATGATGACGACGTGGAGGGGCCGGGACTGTACGCCCTCTCACGCCGTTTTCCGGCTCCGAGTACCGGAAGGTGTTCTCCTTTCTTTGACATTATCTCATAAAATGCAGGGGTTTACGTCCCCTGCCGAACGGGTGTGATTTCGGGGTTTTCCTTCCCCTAGACCGGTTGCCTGCCAAGGCTAACGAGCCCGCTCTGCCCGCGCTGTAGGGTCCTTTGGGCCTCACGAATGAGACCCTCCAGACCCTGGATAAAACCTGGAGGCAGCTGCCCATCCAGGAGTGTTATGGACACTCTTAGTCTGGCCCCTCTGTACAGACCACTCCGGCATGGTAGAACCTGCCAGGGGCCGAAGCCCCCGCCGGCACAGCTCTGTACATCATCGAGGCACGCAAGCCCCCCCACCACGTCAAGGTGGTGTCCACGGGGGGGAAAGGTATGGTGGGGACCCGAAGGTCCCCCAATACCCCCCCGTCGGTGAGGAACCGACGGAGGTACCTACCTAGCCGGCCCCTGAAGGGGCCGGCCTTCCCGCCCCGGGAGGCGTTCCAGTGATGATATCACGGTCACCATGGTTCACCTCCCGGTTTGGGGCTATCCCTGACTTGGTTGCGGTGGGAGGAGTTCCCCGAAGGGGTCGGCCCTCCTCCCACCGCTCCCATCTAGGACTGTGGCCTTTCACCACGGTGGGTGTCCCGGCAGGTGGCTACTCTCGCCTCGACTGCCGGCACATCCCACCGCGCCAGGCCGCTCTAGTCCAGGGCCCGGGGCGTCACGGAAGAGAGCCTTCCTGGCTCTGCCTGCCGTGCACGTCCCCGGGTTGGGGTGTTCCGATCGGGCGGATGACAGATTACTGCCCATCCGCCCAATCGTCCCACCCCGCCTCCTGCATGAAGGAGCATGATGCTACAACTTCCTCCGCGTTCGTCTTCTGTGAGCTCCATCCCTTGGGACGGAGCTTCCGGGCAGGGAGGAGCAGCCGGTGCTGCCTCCGTGCTCGGTCCTGCCTTTGGCGGCACCGATCGTCGTGCCTTCATTGGAGGGGGAGGGGGAGGGGGCATTTCCCCTCCTCCTCCTCCTGCTACCTCTGGTTGTCCTTTTCCGAGCTCCCCGCAGGGAGGGGGAGGCCCCCTCACTTTGCGCGTGAGAAGCCTCCTCCCCCCTACGAGAAGCGCGAGAGCCCGGCTTTCGTCGTTGTCGTCGCTGTCGCCGCGGTTTCCTGCTCGCGCGGCCCTAGGGACCGCCGTGCAAGCCCTGCCTCCCATACGGTGGGCAGGGTTCCTCCTTAATGACTCGCACAGGGTGCACCGCGGTTCTGCGGTGCAGCCCCGTGCGACGTGTCCAGCCCCCCCACACCTGAAGCAATGGCCACCCCTGGGGTGTTCTGCATGGCAGTCCACCGCCATGTGGCCAAAGTCGAGGCAGCGGTAGCATTGGGTGGGGCGTTCTTCCAGCAGGCGGACTGCGGCCCTCGTCCACCCGATCTGTATCCCGTTGGATTCCACCAGTTTATGTGCTGCCTCTAGCGGGCAGCGCAGCCAAATCGCACCGAGTCCTCCGGAGGACTGTCGGACCTCCCCGGTCTGAATGTCCTCCGGAGGACACTTGGTTAAGGAGCTTACCGCCTGTCGAACAGCCCCTTAGTGACGCTGTCGTCCAGACCGACGATTCGGACCTCGGTCTTCTTCGTCGGCCTGGCAACGACAGCGTCACCAGCTAGGGCGTCCTCGAGATCACGGGCAAAGAGCTCGGCTTTCGCCCTAGCGCCATTGCCCGTGATCTCGAATAGAACTCCGCCATTGCGGGCTCTTTTGTATTTTAATCCAGCCCCGGGGGCTAGGCCGTGCTCCCCGAGGTCTACCTTGGCCTTAGCCTTTGTAAGGACCTGTGCTGTGGTCTTTCCCGGCAACGGGGTGATTGTCACCACCGGGTTGCGCGGGAGAGGCCTCAAACTTCGCCTTCTGGGCCTCGGGGGCCCCGCAGAGCGTGGCCCTTCTGCCCTTTCGATTTTGGAGGGGGTGCCGCCTTTATGGCGCCCGCGTATGTCGGTGCGGGCTTGTTCGCGGTCGCGGTTGGACGCGCGGGTCCCGCCTTGGCGGGCTTCCGCGGTTCGCGACCCTATCCCCTCCCCTCGTTTTCGGAGGCGGCTGCCCTTCTCCGGTTTTCCCCCCTTCCCCCTAGCCTTTTCCCTTTTTACGGCTGGACACCGTTGTCCAGCCGTCTCCCCCTCTCGCATGTTGATCCTGCGGTGGCCTCGGAGGGCCGAGCCTCGCCGCCGCTGCGAATACTGGGGGGACTCGTCCCTCCAGTATTCGCCCAAGGCGGGCGATTTCCGCCTTGAGGCCGCGGATTTGAATCTCCACGGCCGCAAGGCGGGCATCGGCTCCCCCCTCAGAGGCCATTTCGACCAGCCCCTCGATACTTTCCTCTATATCGTCGAGGCCACGTCCTGCCTCACCGAGCTGGTCGATTGCCACTCCCGTTATATATGGCTTCCGCCCCCCTACCTAATCTCTTCCCAGGGAGTACGCGAAGGTCTCTGATGACCTTTAACCCATCCCACGCGTATCGCGCGATGTCCTCGGCGACCCTGGGCCTTTCCACCGGCGGGATCCCCCATTTTCTTTCCTTCCTCCGGGCGATGAACTCCTTTGGATCACGGCCTTTAAAGCCGTAATCCACGGAGCCATCGTCCTTCAGCCAGTGGGCTCCACTTCCTTGGAGATTCCTGGGGTGATCCCCCTCCTCTCGCGTACGGGTGGAAGCCGGTTCTTCCACCCGTCTCCTCTTCCTCGCATCCGCCGATGCTACGGGAACCGGGTCTTTACGACTCGGCCCCGCAGCACCGTCAGATACGTCCCTTCGGGCGGTAGTCCTGTTGGACGACGTGCCCGCCTGGCACACGTCGCCTAGCCCGTCGTATGATGACGACGTGGAGGGGCCGGGACTGTACGCCCTCTCACGCCGTTTTCCGGCTCCGAGTACCGGAAGGTGTTCTCCTTTCTTTGACATTATCTCATAAAATGCAGGGGTTTACGTCCCCTGCCGAACGGGTGTGATTTCGGGGTTTTCCTTCCCCTAGACCGGTTGCCTGCCAAGGCTAACGAGCCCGCTCTGCCCGCGCTGTAGGGTCCTTTGGGCCTCACGAATGAGACCCTCCAGACCCTGGATAAAACCTGGAGGCAGCTGCCCATCCAGGAGTGTTATGGACACTCTTAGTCTGGCCCCTCTGTACAGACCACTCCGGCATGGTAGAACCTGCCAGGGGCCGAAGCCCCCGCCGGCACAGCTCTGTACATCATCGAGGCACGCAAGCCCCCCCACCACGTCAAGGTGGTGTCCACGGGGGGGGAAGGTATGGTGGGGACCCGAAGGTCCCCCAATACCCCCCCCGTCGGTGAGGAACCGACGGAGGTACCTACCTAGCCGGCCCCTGAAGGGGGCCGGCCTTCCCGCCCCGGGAGGTGCTCCAGAGATGAGATCTACGTCACCTTGGAACCCCCTCCCGGTTTGGGGCTATCCCTGACTTGGTTGCGGTGGGAGGAGTTCCCCCCGAAGGGGTCGGCCCTCCTCCCACCGCTCCCATCTAGGACTGTGGCCTTTCACCACGGTGGGTGTCCCGGCAGGTGGCTACTCTCGCCTCGACTGCCAGGCACATCCCACCGCGTCAGGCCGCTCTAGTCCAGGGCCCGGGGCGTCACGGAAGAGAGCCTTCCTGGCTCTGCCTGCCGTGCACGTCCCCGGTTGGGGTGTTCCGATCGGGCGGATGACAGATTACTGCCCATCCGCCCAATCGTCCCACCCCGCCTCCTGCATGAAGGAGCAAGATGCTACGACTTCCTCCGCGTCGTCTTCTGTGAGCTCCATCCCCTGGGACGGAGCTTCCGGGCAGGGAGGAGCAGCCGGTGCTGCCTCCGTGCTCGGTCCTACCTTTGGCGGCACCGATCGTTGTGCCTTCATTGGAGGGGGAGGGGGAGGGGGCATTTCCCCTCCTCCTCCTCCTGCTACCTCTGGTTGTCCTTTTCCGGGCTCCTCGCAGGGAGGGGGAGGCCCCTCACTTTGCGCGTGAGGAGCCTCCTCCCCCCTACGAGAAGCGCGAGAGCCCGGCTTTCGTCGTTGTCGTCGCTGTCGCCGCGGTTTCCTGCTCGCGGCGGCCCTAGGGACCGCCGTGCAAGCCCTGCCTCCCATACGGTGGGCAGGGTTCTCCTTAGTGACTCGCACAGGGTGCACCGCGGTTCTGCGGTGCAGCCCCGTGCGACGTGTCCAGCCCCCCCACATCTGAAGCAGTGGCCACCCCTGGGGTGTTCTGCATGGCAGTCCACCGCCATGTGGCCAAAGTCTAGGCAGCGGTAGCATTGGGTGGGGCGTTCTGCCAGTAGGCGGACTGCGGCCCTCGTCCACCCGATCTGTAGCCCGTTGGCTTCTACTAGCTTATGCGCTGCCTCTAGCGGGCAGCGCAACCAAATCGCACCGAGTCCTCCGGAGGACTGTCGGACCTCCCCGGTCTGAATGTCCTCCGGAGGACATTTGGTTAAGGAGCTTACCGCCTGTCGAACAGCCCCCTTAGTGACGCTGTCGTCCAGACCGACGATTCGGACCTCGGTCTTCTTCGTCGGCCTGGCAACGACAGCGTCACCAGCTAGGGCGTCCTCGAGATCACGGGCAAAGAGCTCGGCTTTCGCCCTAGCGCCATTGCCCGTGATCTCGAATAGAACTCCGCCATTGCGGGCTCTTTTATATTTTAAACCGGCCCCGGGGGCTAGGCCGTGCTCCCCGAGGTCTACCTTGGCCTTGGCTTTCGTCATGACCTGCGCTGAGGTCTTTCCCGGCAACGGGGTGATTGTCACCACCGGGTTGCGCGGGAGAGGCCTCAGTTTCACCTTTTGGGCGCTCGGGGGCCCCGCAGAGCGTGGCCCCTTCTGCCCTTTTGATTTTGGAGGGGGTGCCGCCTTTATGGCGCCCGCGTATGTCGGTGCGGGCTTGTTCGCGGTCGCGGTTGTACGTGCGGGTCCCGCCTTTGCGGGCTTCGCGGTCGCGACCCTGTCCCCTCCCCTCGTTTTCGGAGGCGGCTGCCCTTCTCCGGGTTTTCCCCCCTTCCCCCTACCTTTTCCCTTTTTACGGCTGGACACCGTTGTCCAGCCGTCGCCCCCTCTTGCATGTTGATCCTGCGGTGGCCTCGGAGGACCGAGCCTCGCCGCCGCTGCAAATACTGGGGGGACTCGTCCCTCCAGTATTCGCCCAAGGCGGGCGATTTCCGCCTTGAGGCCGCGGATTTGAATCTCCACAGCCGCAAGGCGGGCATCGGCTCCCCCCTCCGAGGCCATTTCGACCAGCCCGTCGATACTCTCCTCGATATCGTCGAGGCCACGTCCTGCCTCACCGAGCTGGTCGATTGCCACTCCGTTGTATATGGCTTCCGCCCCCCTACCTGATCTCTTCCCAGGGAGTACGCGAAGGTCCCTAATGACCTTTAACCCATCCCACGCGTATCGCGCGATGTCCTCGGCGACCCTGGGCCTTTCCACCGGTGGGATCCCCCATGATTTTTCCTTCCTCCGGGCGATGAACTCCTTTGGATCACGGCCTTTAAAGCCGTAATCCACGGAGCCATCGTCCTTCAGCCAGTGGGCTCCACTTCCTTGGAGATTCCTGGGGTGATCCCCCTCCTCTCGCGTACGGGTGGAAGCCGGTTCTTCCACCCGTCTCCTCTTCCTCGCATCCGCCGATGCTACGGGAGCCGGGTCTCTACGACTCGGCCCCGCAGCACCGTCAGATACGTCCCTTCGGGCGGTAGTCCTATTGGACGACGTGCCCGCCTGGCACACGTCGCCCAGCCCGTCGTATGATGACGACGTGGAGGGGCCGGGACTGTACGCCCTCTCACGCCGTTTTCCGGCTCCGAGTACCGGAAGGTGTTCTCCTTTCTTAGACATTATCTCATAAAATGCAGGGGTTTACGTCCCCTGCCGAACGGGTGTGATTTCGGGGTTTTCCTTCCCCTAGACCGGTTGCCTGCCAAGGCTAACGAGCCCGCTCTGCCCGCGCTGTAGGGTCCTTTGGGCCTCACGAATGAGACCCTCCAGACCCTGGATAAAACCTGGAGGCAGCTGCCCATCCAGGAGTGTTATGGACACTCTTAGTCTGGCCCCTCTGTACAGACCACTCCGGCATGGTAGAACCTGCCAGGGGCCGAAGCCCCCGCCGGCACAGCTCTGTACATCATCGAGGCACGCAAGCCCCCCCACCACGTCAAGGTGGTGTCCACGGGGGGGAAAGGTGTGTTGGGGTCCCAAATTGGGACCCCCTCAAACCCCCCCCTCGGTGAGGAACCGAGGGGGAACCTGCAGCACCCACCCCCCGGGGGGTGGGTCTTCCCCCCCCAGGGCTCCCCCCTCCTCCGTATCACAACGGATTCGGGGTTACACCCTGGGGGGAAGGCTGTCCCTCCTAGCGCGGTCAAGAGTGTTCCCGCAAGGGGTCGGCCCACTCCTGACCGCTCCTTCCTGGCCCATGGGTCCCGGTGCGGGGGTCTCTAGCACTGCGAGACCACTACCACACCGGCAGATCCCATGGGCCTGGGATGAGGGAGTAGGTGGGGAGAGCTATCCGCGCTCATAACCCCCCCACTCCTCCCATCCCGCCTCCGCTAGGAGGGAGACTGAGGCCTCAACCTCCTCCATCATCGCCGCCTCGGAGACCCCCTCCGGCATAACCGCCGGAGGAGGGTCCGGCGCAGTTGGAGCGGCCGTCGCTCCACCCGCCCCTGGCCCTGCCTGATCCGTGGGCGGTGGAGGCTGGATATCCCCAGCCTCTGTCGCCCCCATCCCTTCCCCATCGGTCCGGCTTGTGCCGGCGACCGGTTTACTAACCTCAATGGCAGCCTTGCCGGGAGGCTGCAGCTGGGCACCAGACGCAGCCTCCCCGCGTGCCACCTTCTTCTTTTTTTTCCTCCTCCTCTTGCGAGGAGGAGGTGCCCCCCTCTCGGGGCAGTCCGGGGGACCGCCCTACACGCCCGGCCACCCATACGGTGGCCGGCATCCCGCCCCTCTTTTTGGCACAGGGGCACCGCACGTCAGCAGTGCATCCCTGTGCCACGTGTCCGGCCCCTCCGCACCGGAAGCAGCGGCCTGCCAGACCGTTATCGGTCTGGCAGGTCGCCGCCATATGGCCATAGTGCAAGCACTTATAGCACTGGAGGGGCCGGTCCTCCAGCACTCTGATTTGGGCTTTACCCCACCCCACTATCAGCCCCCCGGCTTTGACCAATTTTTGGGCCGATGTCAGCGGACATCGTACCCAAACCCCCCCTAGTCCCCCGGACGACCTCCGGATCTCCCCGATCTGGAGATCGTCCGGAGGGCAGCCTGTGGCCTTTAGGACAGCGGCCCGCACCATCAATGCTGTCACGGAGTCCTCCAGTCCAACGATGCGGAGCTCTGTCCTCCTCGTCGGCCTGGAGACCACCGCGTCCCCGCACAAAGCATCCTGGAGATCCCTAGCCAGGTGATCGGCTTTACTCCGACCGTCCTGGCCAGGGATCTCCAGGATGACCCCCCCGTTTCTGGCCCGTTTTATTTTAAATTTACCCGGCTCCAGGCCGACCTCCTGCAGGTCGACCCGAAGCCTGGCTTTGGCCATGACCTCCGTAATGGAGAGACCCCCCGGCAATGCGGTCACTGTCACGACCGGATTGCGCGGGGGTTCCTCACTTGTAGCTTTTTTGGGGGCAGAGAGGGTCCCTTCTTCGGGCCCTCCTCCCCCCTGCCTTCCCTCCCTTGGGAGGAGGTGCCGCCTTCTTCGCGGCTCCCCCACCCATTGGCAAAGGAGGTTCAGGCCGGTCCCTCTTCCCTCCCTTACACTTCCCCTTGCGGGTGGACACGGTTGTCCACCCGCCACGCCCCTCCCCTTCGGCCGCCGATTGCCGCGGAGGGGGGCGAGAGGGGTTGGCCCCGCTGCCCGCAGCTGCCGCCGCTGGAGAAGGCAAGAGCCTCTCCAGCAGCCGCCCAATGCGGGCGATTTCAGACTTGAGGCCCCGTACTTGTACTTCCAGGGCCCCAAGTCGTCCATCCGGGCCATCCTCCCTCGCCTGCCTCCTGTAATCTTCGATAGCCTCCTCTATACAGAGGAGGCTGTCCCTAAACTCCTCATTGAGGTCCTCCAGGAGTTTGCCATTACCCTTGGCGGCCCTCAGAGAGGGATCCACCCGAACGGTCCTCACGTAATCAATCCCGTCGATGGCCCGTTCGGCCAGATATCTCTCTCTCCTCTCCTCGGCAGCTGGTTTCCGCACGGGCGGAAGGCCCCATTGATGCCGCCCCATATGTACTTCCCTGGCTCCTCCCTCCCGCGTGTTATTGGGAGGGGTCCCTCCTGGCGAGGACTCTTCGTCCTCATCAGGAGGGAACTCCTCTCCCGGGAAGAGCTCCTTCCATTTCTGCGTGGCCGACAGGTGTACCACCCCTTCCGCACGCATGCAGGGAGCCGCACTCCCCTCCTCCCGATGGGAACTAACATCCCCGAGGGGAGGGAAGTGCACATCCCTGTCTCGCCAGAGTTGCGAGGCGGATTCCTCCGCTTCGCGCTTCCGTTTTTTGGCACTCTTAGGGCCAGCGAAGGCCGAGGGTGGGCCCATGCGACCCACACTCGGCCTCAGCCGGTCCTGGAGGGCCTCCCTACGGGCGGTAGCCAATTCCGGCGGCGCGCCCGCCTGGCACGCGCCGCCTAGCCCGTCGCATGATGACGACGTGGAGGGGCCGGGACTGTACGCCCTCTCACGCCGTTTTCCGGCTCCGAGTACCGGAAGGTGTTCTCCTGTTCTTGACATTATCTCATAAAAATGCAGGGGTTTACGTCCCCTGCCGAACGGGTGTGATTTCGGGGTTTTCCTTCCCCTAGACCGGTTGCCTGCCAAGGCTAACGAGCCCGCTCTGCCCGCGCTGTAGGGTCCTTTGGGCCTCACGAATGAGACCCTCCAGACCCTGGATAAAACCTGGAGGCAGCTGCCCATCCAGGAGTGTTATGGACACTCTTAGTCTGGCCCCTCTGTACAGACCACTCCGGCATGGTAGAACCTGCCAGGGGCCGAAGCCCCCGCCGGCACAGCTCTGTACATCATCGAGGCACGCAAGCCCCCCCACCACGTCAAGGTGGTGTCCACGGGGGGGAAGGTATGGTGGGGACCCGAAGGTCCCCCAATACCCCCCCCGTCGGTGAGGAACCGACGGAGGTACCTACCTAGCCGCCCCTGAAGGGGGCCGGCCTTCCCGCCCCGGGAGGCGTTCCAGTGATGATATCACGGTCACCATGGTTCACCTCCCGGTTTGGGGCTATCCCTGACTTGGTTGCGGTGGGAGGAGTTCCCCCGAAGGGGTCGGCCCTCCTCCCACCGCTCCCATCTAGGACTGTGGCCTTTCACCACGGTGGGTGTCCCGGCAGGTGGCTACTCTCGCCTCGACTGCCGGGCACATCCCACCGCGCCAGGCCACTCTAGTCCAGGGCCCGGGGCGTCACGGAAGAGAGCCTTCCTGGCTCTGCCTGCCGTGCACGTCCCCGGGTTGGGGTGTTCCGATCGGGCGGATGACAGATTACTGCCCATCCGCCCAATCGTCCCACCCCGCCTCCTGCATGAAGGAGCATGACGCTACAACTTCTTCCGCGTCGTCTTCTGTGAGCTCCATCCCTGGGACGGAGCTTCCGGGCAGGGAGGAGCAGCCGGTGCTGCCTCCGTGCTCGGTCCTGCCTTTGGCGGCACCGATCGTCGTGCCTTCATTGGAGGGGGAGGGGGAGGGGGCATTTCCCCTCCTCCTCCTCCTGCTACCTCTGGTTGTCCTTTTCCGAGCTCCTCGCAGGGAGGGGGAGGCCCCTCACTTTGCGCGTGAGGAGCCTCCTCCCCCCTACGAGAAGCGCGAGAGCCCGGCTTTCGTCGTTGTCGTCGCGTCGCCGCGGTTTCCTGCTCGCGGCGGCCCTAGGGACCGCCGTGCAAGCCCTGCCTCCCATACGGTGGGCAGGGTTCCTCCTTAATGACTCGCACAGGGTGCACCGCGGTTCTGCGGTGCAGCCCCGTGCGACGTGTCCAGCCCCCCCACACCTGAAGCAGTGGCCACCCCTGGGGTGTTCTGCATGGCAGTCTACCGCCATGTGGCCAAAGTCCAGGCAGCGGTAGCATTGGGTGGGGCGTTCTTCCAGCAGGCGGACTGCGGCCCTCGTCCACCCGATCTGTAGCCCGTTGGCTTCTACTAACTTATGCGCTGCCTCTAGCGGGCAGCGCAACCAAATCGCACCGAGTCCTCCGGAGGACTGTCGGACCTCCCCGGTCTGAATGTCCTCCGGAGGACACTTGGTTAAGGAGCTTACCGCCTGTCGAACAGCCCCCTTAGTGACGCTGTCGTCCAGACCGACGATTCGGACCTCGGTCTTCTTCGTCGGCCTGGCAACGACAGCGTCACCAGCTAGGGCGTCCTCGAGATCACGGGCAAAGAGCTCGGCTTTCGCCCTAGCGCCATTGCCCGTGATCTCGAATAGAACTCCGCCATTGCGGGCTCTTTTATATTTTAAACCGGCCCCGGGGGCTAGGCCGTGCTCCCCGAGGTCTACCTTGGCCTTGGCTTTCGTCATGACCTGCGCTGAGGTCTTTCCCGGCAACGGGGTGATTGTCACCACCGGGTTGCGCGGGAGAGGCCTCAGTTTCGCCTTTGGGCGCTCGGGGGCCCCGCAGAGCGTGGCCCCTTCTGCCCTTTTGATGTTGTAGGGGGTGCCGCCTTTATGGCGCCCGCGTATGACGGTGCGGGCTTATTCACGGACGCGGTTGTACGGCGGGTCCCGCCTTTGCGGGCTTCGCGGTCGCGACCCTGTCCCCTCCCCTCGATTTCGGAGGCGGCTGCCCTTCTCCGGTTTTCCCCCCTTCCCCCTGCCTTTCCCTTTTTACGGCTGGACACCGTTGTCCAGCCGTCTCCCCCTCTCGCATGTTGATCCTGCGGTGGCCTCGGAGGGCCGAGCCTCGCCGCCGCTGCGAATACTGGGGGGACTCGTCCCTCCAGTATTCGCCCAAGGCGGGCGATTTCCGCCTTGAGGCCGCGGATTTGAATCTCCACGGCCGCAAGGCGGGCATCGGCTCCCCCCTCCGAGGCCATTTCGACCAGCCCCTCGATACTTTCCTCTATATCGTCGAGGCCACGTCCTGCCTCACCGAGCTGGTCGATTGCCACTCCGTTATATATGGCTTCCGCCCCCCTACCTAATCTCTTCCCAGGGAGTACGCGAAGGTCTCTAATGACCTTTAACCCATCCCACGCGTATCGCGCGATGTCCTCGGCGACCCTGGGCCTTTCCACCGGCGGGATCCCCCATTTTCTTTCCTTCCTTCGGGCGATGAACTCCTTTGGATCACGGCCTTTAAAGCCGTAATCCACGGAGCCATCGTCCTTCAGCCAGTGGGCTCCACTTCCTTGGAGATTCCTGGGGTGATCCCCCTCCTCTCGCGTACGGGTGGAAGCCGGTTCTTCCACCCGTCTCCTCTTCCTCGCATCTGCCGATGCTACGGGAACCGGGTCTTTACGACTCGGCCCCGCAGCACCGTCAGATACGTCCCTTCGGGCGGTAGTCCTGTTGGACGACGTGCCCGCCTGGCACACGTCGCCTAGCCCGTCGTATGATGACGACGTGGAGGGGCCGGGACTGTACGCCCTCTCACGCCGTTTTCCGGCTCCGAGTACCGGAAGGTGTTCTCCTTTCTTTGACATTATCTCATAAAATGCAGGGGTTTACGTCCCCTGCCGAACGGGTGTGATTTCGGGGTTTTCCTTCCCCTAGACCGGTTGCCTGCCAAGGCTAACGAGCCCGCTCTGCCCGCGCTGTAGGGTCCTTTGGGCCTCACGAATGAGACCCTCCAGACCCTGGATAAAACCTGGAGGCAGCTGCCCATCCAGGAGTGTTATGGACACTCTTAGTCTGGCCCCTCTGTACAGACCACTCCGGCATGGTAGAACCTGCCAGGGGCCGAAGCCCCCGCCGGCACAGCTCTGTACATCATCGAGGCACGCAAGCCCCCCCACCACGTCAAGGTGGTGTCCACGGGGGGGACCTAACCTTTTTTTTTTTTTTTTTTTTTTTTTGACGAGGAGGAAATCCATCATGGATACCCTGACCCTCGGGGAAGGGCCAGGGTTATGCCGGACTCCTACCGGCTAAAACCTCCCCGGGTGGCGCTGCGAAGGGACTTGGTTCGGGGCCCCGGTGCCGTGTAACTGCTGATCGGGGCCCCGAGTCCAGATGTTGCACCTTCTGTCCCTGAAGGGCGGGGCGGGGGAGGGGGGAAGCCGACCCGAGGGTCCGCTTCGACCGCCGCTCCCCCAGGGGAAGGGGGAAGCCGGCCCGAGGGCCCGCTTCGACCACCGTTCCCCTTTCCCACCCCTCACGCCTCGTCTCTTCGGTCGGGAAGGGGGAAGCCGGCCGAGGCCCGCTTCACCACCGTTCCCGACCAGACGAGGCGCCGCCAAAACACGTTGTGTGGCTGGCTGACCCACCGTATCAGCCAGCCACCCTACCTTGGGAGGGCTGGTTGGAGCACCGGGAGTCCCCGCCCGGTGCCCCACCCTCCCGCCCGGCGGTTACGGGGAGATATACTCCCCTAGCCGCCGGGCTCTCCCCACCTCCGCGGAGGAATGGGGCGGGGGGTCCTAGCGACCCCCCTCCCGCATGTCCGACTGGACTGTCGGACTTGCGATTAAGGGGGGGAGGGGCATTTGTTTCGATGATTCCTTATCATCGATACCCTCTCCCCCCCTTACTTTCATCCAACCCCTTTTTTCAATGGGGTCGGCGGTCTGCGGGTGTACGGCCTAGGCCTGAGCCGGGCCCTCCACCCGCTGACTTCTCCCGTCGCTGTCCTTGGCGGGACAGCGGGGGGTGGCGGCGGTGGTAGCGCTGTATTCACCCCTACTGCTGGGGGGGCGGTCAACATGGCCGCCGCCATCATCAGGGGGGTGAGCCGCTGTAGGACCACCACCGCCACCCTTCCGTCTCCGACTCCTCTACGGTTCCCGCGTGGGGCAACGTGCCCCCTGCGGGTTCCCCGTCTCGCTGCTGCTGGTGCCTGGTGGGGAGCAGGAGGGGGAGGGGGGGGAGGAGGAGGTGGTGGACCCACCATCCTCCTCAGTTCATCCTCCTCTGACGAATCAGCATCCCCCTCCCTGCTCCTGCTCCTCCCCGCTCTCCACTGGCGGTGTCTCTCTCTCCGCCTCCTTTTCCTCCCCCGGCCTTCCGCCCTTCTCCGCATTTCTTCCGCCTCCTCCTTCTGCGTCATGACCGATTCGCAGAAGGAGGAGAATGCATCCCATCTCGTCTCGCTCCCGAGGATCGCCCCGACTATCCTCGGGAGCGAGAGGTCCTGGCCCAAGGCCCGGACCATGACTCCGCGCTCGGTACTCCAGGCGGGGCAGTCCTGGAGTGTGTGTTGCGCGGAGTCATGGTCGTTTCCACAATGGTGGCAGGAAGTTGTGCGTTCCTTCCCAATTCGGCACAGGTACTCACCGAAGCAGCCATGCCCGGTGAGCACCTGTGCCATCCTGAATGTCAGGGTTCCGCGTGCCCTTCCTACCCACTCCTGTAGGAAGGGCCGGACGGCCTCGACGGTCCTCCTCCCGTACCTGGCGTTGGCCAGGAGCCTTTGCCATCTCTCGAGGAGGACCCGCCGAGTCTGGTGCCTCAATTCGCGTATTGCCCTGGCGAGCGGTTCACCGCCCCCCCCTGTACGGATGAGCTCACGCCTCCTGTCGTACACTCTCTTGTACGACAGGGCCGTGAGCTCCAGGGGGGGCATGCTCGCCAGGACCGTCGCCGCCACGCAGGACACGGTGCGGTAGCACCGCGCTACCCTGACCGCCAGCACCCTCTGCACTCTGCGCAATTGCGCCTGCATCGGGCGACTGGCGGCCAGGGCTTCCGCCCAGATTGGCGCGCCATACAGCGCCACCGAATTCAAAATTCCTGCGTGGAGGCGACGAGCCTTCCCGTCTGGTCCCCCGACGTTGGGCATGAGCCTGCCCAAACGGGCGGATACCACCCTTAGTCGGGGGACCAGTCTATTTACATGCTCCTTGAAGCACCAGGTGCCGTCCAATTTGAGGCCCAGATAGTTCATCTGGGCCTCCAGCGGAACCCTGACCACGCCAACCCGCACCCAGGCTTGGGGTGGCTTCCTTCCCTTTTGGTGAAAGAACATTGCCTCCGTTTTTCTTTCAGCCACCACCAAGCCCAGGTTGCGGATGGCACGCACAACTCCTGCCACCGCAATGTTTGCCGTGTTCACGGCATCCCCCCAGTCGTTCCCCCCGGCCAGTATCAAGGTATCGTCTGCGTAACAGACGATACTGCAGCCGGGGGGGAGGGCTGTCCGGAGGACAGAGTCGTATCCGAGGTTCCACAGTAGTGGGCCCAGAACTGAGCCCTGTGGAACCCCGCGACTCATGCCCCTCTCGCGCACCTTGCCGTCGGCGTCCGTCCATGTGAGACGCCGACCCCGGAAATAATCCTCGATGACGGCCACGAGGTAGGGTGGGAAGCGGAAGTAGCTCCGCATCGCCTGCACCACCCTACCCCAGGGCAGGGTGTTAAACGCGTTGGCGATATCCAACGATATCGCCACCGCCACCCTGCCCTCCGTCACGATGGCCTCCGAGAGGGATCTCAGATGCTTGATTGCATCTACTGTGGATCTCCCCTCCCGGAAGCCATATTGACCGTCATCGAGGTTGGGACCTTCCCGGGACATATGCTCCTGGAGGCGGGCAGCGATAATCCGCTCGAACAATTTGCCCGCTTCGTCCAGGAGACATATGGGCCGGTACGCGGAGGGGGAGCCCTCCGGTTTGCCCTCTTTTTGGAGGAGGACCACGTTGGCCCTCCCCCAGACTGGGGGGAACCTCCTTTCCCTGAAGGCTCGCGAAAAGAGCGTAGCGAATCTCCCATTTAAATACCCTGAGGCCAGGGTCAGGACACGGCCGGGGATGCCATCCGGTCCGGGAGCTTTCCCGTTCTTGACCTTCTTGACACCCCCGGCCACCTCCTCCTCTGTGACCCCCGGTACCTCCCCCTGTTGTTCGGGGGATGGTGGAATGTACGGGGTGATGGGGTTACCCTCCCCAACCGGGAATAGGGTTCCCATCACCCTCTCCAAGAACCGGGGGTCAAGCGTCACCGTCTTTGGGGGCGTCCATGGTCTCATCTTCTGCATTACCATTCTGTATGGACGCCCCCACGGGTCAGCGTCTAGTGAGAGGAGGAGGTCGTCCCACCCTCTTCCTCTGGCCACCCCGATGGCCTCTCTGAGTTCTACTGCTGCTTTGCAGAATTCCATCCGGGTGGCCAGGACGGCCTCAGGGTCCTGGGGTCGCTTATTCCGCTCATTCCGAAACGTCCGCCTGGCGTGGACCGACCTGCGCCTCAACTCGGCTATGTGGTCGGACCACCACCAGGCGGACCGTTTCGGGCAGGACCTGACTCTGGGCATGGAGGCATCGCACGCCTGTGCGAGTATGTCCATGACCTCCATGACCTCAGAGTCAAGGTCCTGCCCTTCCCTTCGTCGTGGCCAGGTGGAGCCTTCCAGGGAGATCTCCAGGATCTCCCTGTTCAGCTTGGCCAGTGACCATCTTCCAGGTCGGGGTTCCTTCCTTTGGACCGGCCTCAGGCCATTGGGGGTGACGGACAGTTCCATCTCGATAATCAGATGGTCCGACAAGGTTTCGATCTCGTCCGCCACCCTCCAGGTCTGCACCCTCCCCATGGCAGCAGGGGTTGCCCATGTTAAGTCGATAATTGACTCCCCCTGCTGCCCCACAAAAGTGGATTTATTCCCTCGTTGAGGATGTGCAGACCCAGGCCCTCGGCCCAGTCCACTGTTTCCTCCCCCCTCCTGTCACCGCGCCGGGATCCCCACACTTCTGACTTTGCATTAAAGTCCCCGGCAACGATGACAGGACCCTGGAGATGCTGTCTCACAGCATCTCCAATCTCTTGGAGCCTGGACCTGTACTCAATCAGGCCCAGGCTCTTTGCTGGGGGGAGGTATACCCCGACCACGATGGTCTCTCCCCACCTGACCACGACGTACCCCCGGCCACAACTCAGAAACTTTGCCGGGGGTGAGTTTTCGCTCGCCTTCCATGTGATAGCGACAGAGCCCCTGTCATCCCCAAACCACCTCGGGTGGTTCCTGGGGACATAATAGGGCTCTGCCGCTATCCCTAACCCTGCACCGCGCTCCGCCATCGAATGCTCAAACAACGGTTGAGCTTGGCGGGCGCGGTGCAGGTTTGCTTGTAGCAGCCTGGTGGTCATTATTGATCAGTTGGGTTAATTATGACCTTCCCACCAGGCTGCTCTCCCTCGTCGCTCTCGGCAGTTTCCGCTGGACGCGGACGTTTTTCTCCCCTCTTTTCCTCCACCTCCATTTGCTCCTCCTCCGCCTGCATGGTGGGCGGAGGGGGTGGTGGAGGTGGAAGTCGCTTCCTTTGTGGGAGCGGCGATGAGGCTTTGTTTGCCTCTCCACTTCCCGTTTCCTTTTCCTCGTTCTTTTCCTTGCCGCTGGGGGGGACAGGAGGGTCCTTGGGCTTCGGTGCGGACGCCTCTCGGGGGGGGAAACCTAACCTAACCTAACCTAACCTAACTAACCTAACCTAACCTAACCTAACCTAACCTAACCTAACCTAACCTAACCTAACCTAACCTAACCTAACCTTTTTTTTTTTTTTTTTTTTTTGACGAGGAGGAAATCCATCATGGATACCCTGACCCTCGGGGAAGGGCCAGGGTTATGCCGGACTCCTACCGGCTAAAACCTCCCCGGGTGGCGCTGCGAAGGGACTTGGTTCGGGGCCCCGGTGCCATGTAACTGCTGATCGGGGCCCCGAGTCCAGATGTTACACCTTCTGTCCCTGAGGGCGGGGGGTGGGGGAGGGGGGAAGCCGACCCGAGGGTCCGCTTCGACCGCCGCTCCCCCAGGGGAAGGGGGAAGCCGGCCCGAGGGCCCGCTTCGACCGCCGTTCCCCTTTCCCACCCCTCACGCCTCGTCTCTTCGGTCGGGAGGGGGGGGAAGCCGGCCGAGGCCCGCTTCACCACCGTTCCCGACCAGACGAGGCGCCGCCAAAAACACGTTGTGTGGCTGACTGACCCACCGTATCAGCCAGCCACCCTACCTTGGGAGGGCTGGTTGGGGCACCGGGAGTTCCCCGCCCGATGCCCCACCCTCCCGCCCGGCGGTTGCGGGGAGATCTACTCCCCTAGCCGCCGGGCTCTCCCCACCTCCGCGGAGGAATGGGGCGGGGGGTCCTAGCGACCCCCCTGCCGCATGTCCGACTGGTCTGTCGGACTTGCGATTAAGGGGGGGAGGGCATTTGTTTCGATGATTCCTTATCATCGATGCCCTCTCCCCCCCTTACTTTCATCCAACCCCTTTTTTTCGATGGGTCGGCGGTCTGCGTGTGTAGGGCTAGGCCTGAGCCGGGCCCTCCACCCGCTACCTTCTCCCGTCGTTGCTGCCCTTGGTGGGACAGCGGGGCGGTGGCGGCGGTGGTGGCGCCGCAATCACCCCTGCTGCTGGGGGGGCGGTCAGCATGGCTGCCGCCACCATTAGGGGGTGAGGCGGTGCAAAACCACCACCGCCACCCTACCGTCTCCGACTCCTCTCCGGTTTCCACGGGGGGCACCGTGCCCCCTGCGGGTTCCCCGTCTCGCTGCTTGTGCTTGTGGGGGAGCAGGAGGGGGAGGGGAGGGGTGGAGGAGTGGGTGGTTGGCCCACCATCCTCCTGAGCTCATCCTCCTCCGAGGAATTCAACGTCCCCCTCCCTACTCCTGCTCCTCCCCGCCCTCCACTGGCCGGTGTCTCTCCGCGCCGCCGCCGTTTCCTTCCCCNCCCACTAGCGAGCTGGAGTCAGACTCCGACCCAACAATGTCTATTTCGATAGGGGATCTAGATCTATCGGTGTCCCCATCCATGTTCCCTTTGGTTTTTAGGGATGTGGAACTTCTTAGTCCCGTCCTTCCTCTCACCTGCTCAGGGTGTTCTGAGGTGACCGTTACCGGTGCCCTCCTACGAGAGCAGTTTCCGGCTGTCTCCTCGCTCCTTCCTTTGCTTGCCAGGGTCGTCGTATTTGCCAGGGTCGTCATATTTTGTTCCATATCCGTTAGGTCATTTATTGAAATAGAGTCTGTCATTTTTGTTTCCAAACCCACAACTCTGCACGGCTCCGGTGCCCGGGCATGCCCGCATCCCCCCGGCAAGGGGGAGCCTCCGAGTTCCCCCGGAGGAGCACCATATGGCACGGGCCGACGGAATATGACATCGTCGGCACAGGCCTCCCGCCCCCTACACGCGCCCTGACCACCATCTCTGGTGGCCAGACCGCTTTCGGGGGTCCCACACCTCCGACAATGTGGGCACCGTGCAGAGCGCCGCCACGCGGGGGGCCCCATGGAAGGAGATAGTTCACCGGTGTCGCACCCCACCGGGAACGTCTCCCCCATGGCAGCCAGCGTGCTCGCGCCGCCCGAGGGTCCGCTTTAGGGTGATGCGATCGCATTCCCTCGGGCACAGCACACAGGGGCTCCGACCCCGCCTCGGAATACGTCCGAGCGGCCCGGAGCACCCCTCCACCCCCCGGGTACCGCGAGGGGTTCCAAACCCTCGCGGTGTGCAGACCCGGGTGTGGGTACCTCTCTCCGCCTGGCCGTGGCCAGGACGGATGAGGGAGAGGATCGTTCCCATTGGCTGCCGGAGCACCGGCGTGCAATGCCTCCGGGAATGAGTCCTCTAGTTGGCGCATGAGGGTGTCTCGACCCGACCTCGGAATACGTCCGAGCGGCCCGAGACACCCCTCCACCCCCGGGTACCGTGGGGCAAGCCCCACGGTGTGCAGACCCGGGTGTGGGTTCCTCTGTCCGTCCGACCGAGGCCGAACGGGTGAGGGAAGTCGGGGAGTCCACCTTCGAGACGAAGGTGGGGTCCTCTCCCCTCGTCACCCTAGGGTGCCCCGACCCAGACCTCGGAATAAGTCCGAGCGGCCCGGGACATCCCCTCCACCCCCCAGGTACCGTGGGAATAGTCCCACGGTGTGCAGACCCGGGTGTGGGATCCTTCGTTCGCCCAGCCGTGGCTGGGACGAGCGAGGGAGAGAGATCCTCCCCTCTTCGGCTGCCGGAGCACCGGCGTGCAATGCCTAGGAGGGTGGGATCTCTCAGGACGCGGCAGCGTACCCCGACCCCGACCTCGGAAACGTCCGAGCGGCCCGGAGTACCCCTCCGCATCTCAGGCACCACGGGGGAGGAGGATCCCCATGGGGTGGAGCCCTGGATGCGGGTACGTCCCTCCGCCCCGGTCTAACCGTAACGGTCCAACCGAGGCGGGAGGAAAGGGTTCTCTCTCTTCGGCTGCCGGCTAACACCGGCGTGCAATGCCTCGGAGAGAGAGGTCCCCTTCCTGGAGCGAGTGTGGAGGAGGTCATCCCTGTCGGCTGCCGGAGCACCGGCGTGCAATGCCTTCAGGGATGATGATCTCCTCCCACCCGCTCTGTGACCGTGCTGGTCATGGACCAGGCTGGTCACTCAGCCCGGTCGGGTGCTCTTGGTCCAGTCCCTCCGTACAGACCACTCCGGCTTGGTAGAACCTGCCAGGGGCCGAAACCCCCGCCGGCACAGCTCTGTACATCATCGGGACCTTCAAGCCTCCCCACCACGTCAAGGTGGCACCCACGGGGAGGAAAGGTGTGTTGGGGTCCCAAATTGGGACCCCCTCAAACCCCCCCCTCGGTGAGGAACCGAGGGGGAACCTGCAGCACCCACCCCCCGGGGGGTGGGTCTTCCCCCCCCAGGGCTCCCCCCTCCTCCGTATCACAACGGATTCGGGGTTACACCCTGGGGGGAAGGCTGTCCCTCCTAGCGCGGTCAAGAGTGTTCCCGCAAGGGGTCGGCCCACTCCTGACCGCTCCTTCCTGGCCCATGGGTCCCGGTGCGGGGGTCTCTAGCACTGCGAGACCACTACCACACCGGCAGATCCCATGGGCCTGGGATGAGGGAGTAGGTGGGGAGAGCTATCCGCGCTCATAACCCCCCCACTCCTCCCATCCCGCCTCCGCTAGGAGGGAGACTGAGGCCTCAACCTCCTCCATCATCGCCGCCTCGGAGACCCCCTCCGGCATAACCGCCGGAGGAGGGTCCGGCGCAGTTGGAGCGGCCGTCGCTCCACCCGCCCCTGGCCCTGCCTGATCCGTGGGCGGTGGAGGCTGGATATCCCCAGCCTCTGTCGCCCCCATCCCTTCCCCATCGGTCCGGCTTGTGCCGGCGACCGGTTTACTAACCTCAATGGCAGCCTTGCCGGGAGGCTGCAGCTGGGCACCAGACGCAGCCTCCCCGCGTGCCACCTTCTTCTTTTTTTTCCTCCTCCTCTTGCGAGGAGGAGGTGCCCCCCCTCTCGGGGCAGTCCGGGGGACCGCCCTACACGCCCGGCCACCCATACGGTGGCCGGCATCCCGCCCCTCTTTTTGGCACAGGGGGCACCGCACGTCAGCAGTGCATCCCTGTGCCACGTGTCCGGCCCCTCCGCACCGGAAGCAGCGGCCTGCCAGACCGTTATCGGTCTGGCAGGTCGCCGCCATATGGCCATAGTGCAAGCACTTATAGCACTGGAGGGGCCGGTCCTCCAGCACTCTGATTTGGGCTTTACCCCACCCCACTATCAGCCCCCCGGCTTTGACCAATTTTTGGGCCGATGTCAGCGGACATCGTACCCAAACCCCCCCTAGTCCCCCGGACGACCTCCGGATCTCCCCGATCTGGAGATCGTCCGGAGGGCAGCCTGTGGCCTTTAGGACAGCGGCCCGCACCATCAATGCTGTCACGGAGTCCTCCAGTCCAACGATGCGGAGCTCTGTCCTCCTCGTCGGCCTGGAGACCACCGCGTCCCCGCACAAAGCATCCTGGAGATCCCTAGCCAGGTGATCGGCTTTACTCCGACCGTCCTGGCCAGGGATCTCCAGGATGACTCCCCCGTTTCTGGCCCGTTTTATTTTAAATTTACCCGGCTCCAGGCCGACCTCCTGCAGGTCGACCCGAAGCCTGGCTTTGGCCATGACCTCCGTAATGGAGAGACCCCCCGGCAATGCGGTCACTGTCACGACCGGATTGCGCGGGGGGTTCCTCACTTGTAGCTTTTTTGGGGGCAGAGAGGGTCCCTTCTTCGGGGCCCTCCTCCCCCCTGCCTTCCCTCCCTTGGGAGGAGGTGCCGCCTTCTTCGCGGCTCCCCCACCCATTGGCAAAGGAGGTTCAGGCCGGTCCCTCTTCCCTCCCTTACACTTCCCCTTGCGGGTGGACACGGTTGTCCACCCGCCACGCCCCTCCCCTTCGGCCGCCGATTGCCGCGGAGGGGGGCGAGAGGGGTTGGCCCCGCTGCCCGCAGCTGCCGCCGCTGGAGAAGGCAAGAGCCTCTCCAGCAGCCGCCCAATGCGGGCGATTTCAGACTTGAGGCCCCGTACTTGTACTTCCAGGGCCCCAAGTCGTCCATCCGGGCCATCCTCCCTCGCCTGCCTCCTGTAATCTTCGATAGCCTCCTCTATACAGAGGAGGCTGTCCCTAAACTCCTCATTGAGGTCCTCCAGGAGTTTGCCATTACCCTTGGCGGCCCTCAGAGAGGGATCCACCCGAACGGTCCTCACGTAATCAATCCCGTCGATGGCCCGTTCGGCCAGATATCTCTCTCTCCTCTCCTCGGCAGCTGGTTTCCGCACGGGCGGAAGGCCCCATTGATGCCGCCCCATATGTACTTCCCTGGCTCCTCCCTCCCGCGTGTTATTGGGAGGGGTCCCTCCTGGCGAGGACTCTTCGTCCTCATCAGGAGGGAACTCCTCTCCCGGGAAGAGCTCCTTCCATTTCTGCGTGGCCGACAGGTGTACCACCCCTTCCGCACGCATGCAGGGAGCCGCACTCCCCTCCTCCCGATGGGAACTAACATCCCCGAGGGGAGGGAAGTGCACATCCCTGTCTCGCCAGAGTTGCGAGGCGGATTCCTCCGCTTCGCGCTTCCGTTTTTTGGCACTCTTAGGGCCAGCGAAGGCCGAGGGTGGGCCCATGCGACCCACACTCGGCCTCAGCCGGTCCTGGAGGGCCTCCCTACGGGCGGTAGCCAATTCCGGCGGCGCGCCCGCCTGGCACGCGCCGCCTAGCCCGTCGCATGATGACGACGTGGAGGGGCCGGGACTGTACGCCCTCTCACGCCGTTTTCCGGCTCCGAGTACCGGAAGGTGTTCTCCTGTTCTTGACATTATCTCATAAAATGCAGGGGTTTACGTCCCCTGCCGAACGGGTGTGATTTCGGGGTTTTCCTTCCCCTAGACCGGTTGCCTGCCAAGGCTAACGAGCCCGCTCTGCCCGCGCTGTAGGGTCCTTTGGGCCTCACGAATGAGACCCTCCAGACCCTGGATAAAACCTGGAGGCAGCTGCCCATCCAGGAGTGTTATGGACACTCTTAGTCTGGCCCCTCTGTACAGACCACTCCGGCATGGTAGAACCTGCCAGGGGCCGAAGCCCCCGCCGGCACAGCTCTGTACATCATCGAGGCACGCAAGCCCCCCCACCACGTCAAGGTGGTGTCCACGGGGGGGTAACCTTTTTTTTTTTTTTTTTTTTTTTGACGAGGAGGAAATCCATCATGGATACCCTGACCCTCGGGGAAGGGCCAGGGTTATGCCGGACTCCTACCGGCTAAAACCTCCCCGGGTGGCGCTGCGAAGGGACTTGGTTCGGGGCCCCGGTGCCGTGTAACTGCTGATCGGGGCCCCGAGTCCAGATGTTGCACCTTCTGTCCCTGAGGGGCGGGGCGGGGGAGGGGGGAAGCCGACCCGAGGGTCCGCTTCGACCGCCGCTCCCCCAGGGGAAGGGGGAAGCCGGCCCGAGGGCCCGCTTCGACCACCGTTCCCCTTTCCCACCCCTCACGCCTCGTCTCTTCGGTCGGGAAGGGGGAAGCCGGCCGAGGCCCGCTTCAACCACCGTTCCCGACCAGACGAGGCGCCGCCAATTGAAGAACGTTGTGTGGCTGACTGACCCACCGTATCAGCCAGCCACCCTACCTTGGGAGGGCTGGTTGGGGCACCGGGAGTCCCCGCCCGGTGCCCCACCCTCCCGCCCGGCGGTTACGGGGAGATGTACTCCCCTAGCCGCCGGGCTCTCCCCACCTCCGCGGAGGAATGGGGCGGGGGGTCCTAGTGACCCCCCTCCCGCATGTCCGACTGGTCTGTCGGACCTGCGATTCAGGGGGGGAGGGGCATTATTTCGGCGATTAATCAATCACCGATACCCTCTCCCCCCCCTTACTCTCATCCGACGCCCGTTCTCGCGGGAGTCGGTGGTCTGCGGGTTTGGGGCCTAGGCCTTAGCCTCTGGCCCCATCCGCTTCCTTCGTCCGTCGCTGCCGTTGGTGGGGCAGCGAGGGGTGGCGGCGGTGGCAATGCCACGTCCACCCCAATTGCCGGGGCGGTCAGCGCTGCTGCCACTGCCACAAGTGGGGCAAGCCTCTGCAGCACCACCACCGCCACCCCTCTGTCTCTCTGGAGAGCTCCCAATTGCCCCCTCCAGTTCGTCGCTTTTCTCCTGCCTCTCGCTCTCCTTATTGGAGGAGGAGCAGCAGGTGGGTTAGGAGGAGGCGGAGGTGGTGGCTGCGCCCCCAACCTCCGAAGTTCCTCCTCCTCCGAGGAGTCTGCGTCCCCCTCCCTGCTCCTGCTCCTCCCTCCTCTCCATTGGCGGTGACGGTCTCTCCGCCTCTTCCGCCTTCCCCTTCCCTCTGCTCTTCGTCTCTCCTCCTCAGCCTCCTCCTTCTTCTTCATCACGCCTTCGCAAAATGTGGTGAAGGCTTCCCACTTCTCTTCGCTCCCCAGTATCGCCCGGACTATACTGGGGAGCGAAAGGTCTCCACCTAACTGCCTCTCCACGACTCCGCGCTCGTTGCTCCAGGCCGGGCATTCCTGGAGCGTATGCTGCGCGGAGTCGTGGCCATTCCCGCAATGGTGACAGGCGGCTGTGCGCTCCTTTCCTATTCGGCACAGGTACTCACCGAAGCAGCCATGCCCGGTGAGCACCTGTGCCGCCCTGAAAGTCAGGGCCCCATGGGCCCTTCCCACCCACTCGAGCAGGAAGGGCCGGACGGCCTCGACGGTCCTCCTCCCGTATCTGGCATTGGCCAGACACCTCTGCCATCTTTCGAGGAGGATCCGTCGAGTCTGGTGCTTCATCTCTCTGATCGTCCTGGCGAGCGGTATGTCCGCCCCCCCTCTTCTTAGGAGCTCGCGCTTCCTGTCGTACATACGTTTGTACGACAGGGCCACGAGCTCCATGGGGGGCATGCTCGCCAGGACTGTCGCCGCCACGCAGGAGACGGTACGGTAGCATCTCGCAACTCTGACCGCCAGCCCCCTCTGCACCCTGCGCATCTGCGCTTGCATCGGGCGACTGGCGGCCAGAGACTCCGCCCAAACCGGCGCTCCGTACATTGCTACGGAATTTAAGATTCCTGCGTGGAGGCGACGTGCCTTCATGTCTGGTCCCCCGACGTTGGGCATCAACCTGCCCAGGTTGATTGAAATCATCCTGAGTCGGGGGACCAGCCTGTTGATATGCTCTTTGAAGCACCAGGTGCCGTCCAGGGTGAGGCCCAGATATTTCATCTGGGCCTCTATGGGGACCCTGACTTGACCTATCCTGACTTGGGCCTGGGGTGGCTTCATGCCCTTGGCGTGGAGGAAGATCGCCTCCGTCTTCCTTTCGGCCACCACCAGGCCCAAGTTGCGGATGGAGCGCACAACCGCCGCCACCGCTAAATTGGCCGTGTGAACGGCTTCCCCCCAGTCTCTCCCCCCGGCTAGGACGAGCGTGTCATCGGCGTAGCACAGCGTGCTACAGCCGGGGGGGAGGGCTGTCCGGAGGACTGAGTCGTAACCAATGTTCCATAATAGGGGCCCCAGCACCGAACCTTGTGGGACCCCACGACTCATCCCCCTCTCTCGCACCGTGCCATCGGCGTCCGTCCACGTGAGACGCCGACCCCGGAAGTAGTCCTCTATGACGGCCGTGAGGTAGGGTGGGAAGCGGAAATAACCCCTCATCGCTTGCACCACCCTACCCCAGGGCAGGGTGTTGAACGCGTTCGCGATATCCAGGGATACCGCGACCGCCACCCTGCCCTCCGACACTATGGCCCCCGAGAGGGACTTGAGATGCAACACTGCATCCACAGTTGATCTGCCCTCTCGGAAGCCATACTGGCCGTCACCTAAGTCAGGACCCTCCCGGGACATATGCCTCTTGAGGCGGGCTGCTATTATGCGCTCAAAGAGCTTGCCCGCCTCATCCAGGAGGCATATGGGCCGGTACGCGGAGGGGGATTCCTCCGGCTTGCCCTCTTTTCGGAGGAGGACCACGTTGGCCCTCCCCCAGACTGGGGGGAATCTTCGTTCCTTCACTGCCCTGGTGAATAGGCTGGCGAGCCTGCCGCTCATGTACCCTGAGGCCAGGGTGAGGACACGGCCGGGGATACCATCGGGTCCCGGAGCTTTCCCGCTCTTGACCCTTTTGGTAGCCTCGGCCACCTCCTCCTCGGTGACTCCCGGAACCTCCCCCTGTTGTTCGGGGGAGGGGGTTACGTACTGGGTGATGGGGTCTTCCCCCCCAACCGGGAATAGGGTCCCCATCACCCGTCCCAGGAACCGGGAGTCAAGCGTCTCCGTCAGAGGGGGCGCCCATGGTCTCAGCTTTTGCATCACCATCCTGTATGGGCGCCCCCACGGATCCGCGTCCAGCGAGAGGAGGAGGTCGTCCCACCCCTTTCCTCTGGCCACCCCTATGGCGTTCCGGAGTTCCTTGGCTGCAGTGCAGAACTCCTGCCGGGCGGCCAGAGTGACCTCAGGGTCCGCGTCCCGGCGTACCGCTCGGAACGCGCGCCTGAGGTGGACCGACCTCCGCCGCAACGCGGCAATTTCGTCGGTCCACCACCAGGCGCATCGTTTTGGGCAGGCCCTGACTCTGGGCATGGAGGCATCGCACGCAAGTGCGAGCACCTGCATAACCTCCATGACCTCAGAGTCAAGGTCCTGCCCGTCCTTGCATTGTGGCCAGGTGGAGCCCATCAGGGAGATTTCTAGGTCCTCCCTGTTTAACTGGGCTAGGGCCCATCTACCGGGCCGGGGTCCGTCCTTATTACGGGGCCGTAGGCCATCGGGGGTGACGGAGAGCTCCATCTCTATCAAGAGATGGTCAGACAACGATTCGAGCTCCTCCGCCACCCTCCAGGTCCGCACCCTTCGCAGGGCCGAGGGGGTCGCCCAAGACAAGTCTATAATAGACTCCCCCCTCGACCCCACGAATGTGGATTTTACACCATCGTTCATTATGTGCAGACCTAGGCCCACGGCCCAATCCGCAGTTACCTCCCCCCTCCTGTCATCGCGCCGGGAGCCCCATAGCTCCGATTTGGCGTTAAAATCGCCGGCGACGATGACAGGACCTGGGAGATGTCTCTTGATGACATCTCCCATTTCTTGGAGCCTGGACTCGTAATCTACCAAGCCCAGGCTCTTTGCTGGGGGGAGGTATACCCCGACCACGGTGACGGCTCCCCACCTGGCCACAACAAACCCCCTGCCGCGGTCCAAATATTTGGCAGGGGGTGAGCGGCTGCTCGCCTTCCACACAATAGCGACAGAGCCCAACTCGTCCCCGAACCATCTGTGGTTCCTGGGGACATGGTGGGGCTCTGCCGCTATTCCTAAGCCTGCACCGCGCTCCGTCATAGTATGCTCGAACAGGGGGAGCGCTTGACGGGCGCGGTGCAGGTTCCCTTGTAATAATCTAGTCTCCATTATCTGGTACCGTGATTACCACCACTTTTTCCCCCGGCTGTTCGCCGTCGGTATCCTCTCTCTCTGTGGGCCTCACTCTCTTTTCCCCCCTTTTCTCGTCCACCTCCATGCTCCCACCTTCAGTGGGGACACGTGTGGGGGGCGAAAGAGGGAGCGAGGTTCTCCGCTTCCTTTGAGGGAGAGGAGGCTGGGACTCTGGCTCCGGTTCCCTTAACCTAACCTAACCTTTTTTTTTTTTTTTTTTTTTTTTTTTTTGACGAGGAGGAAATCCATCATGGATACCCTGACCCTCGGGGAAGGGCCAGGGTTATGCCGGACTCCTACCGGCTAAAACCTCCCCGGGTGGCGCTGCGAAGGGACTTGGTTCGGGGCCCCGGTGCCGTGTAACTGCTGATCGGGGCCCCGAGTCCAGATGTTGCACCTTCTGTCCCTGAGGGGCGGGGCGGGGGAGGGGGGAAGCCGACCCGAGGGTTCGCTTCGACCGCCGCTCCCCCAGGGGAAGGGGGAAGCCGGCCCGAGGGCCCGCTTCGACCGCCGTTCCCCTTTCCCACCCCTCACGCCTCGTCTCTTTGGTCGGGAAGGGGGAAGCCGGCCGAGGCCCGCTTCAACCACCGTTCCCGACCAGACGAGGCGCCGCCAATTGAAGAACGTTGTGTGGCTGACTGACCCACCGTATCAGCCAGCCACCCTACCTTGGGAGGGCTGGTTGGAGCACCGGGAGTCCCCGCCCGGTGCCCCACCCTCCCGCCCGGCGGTTACGGGAAGATATACTCCCCTAGCCGCCGGGCTCTCCCCACCTCCGCGGAGGAATGGGGCGGGGGGTCCTAGCGACCCCCCTCCCGCATGTCCGACTGGACTGTCGGACTTGCGATTAAGGGGGGGAGGGGCATTTGTTTCGATGATTCCCTATCATCGATACCCTCTCCCCCCCTTACTTTCATCCAACCCCTTTTTTCGATGGGGTCGGCGGTCTGCGTGTGTAGGGCCTAGGCCTGAGCCGGGCCCTCCACCCGCTACCTTCTCCCGTCGTCGCTGCCCTTGGTGGCACAGCGGGGAGTGGCGGCGGTGGTGGCGCCGCAATCACCCCTGCTGCTGGGGGGGCGGTCAGCATGGCTGCCGCCACCATTAGGGGGGTGAGGCGGTGCAAAACCACCACCGCCACCCTACCGTCTCCGACTCCTCTCCGGTTTCCACGGGGGGCACCGTGCCCCCTGCGGGTTCCCCGTCTCGCTGCTTGTGCTTGTGGGGGAGCAGGAGGGGGAGGGGGGGGAGGAGGTGGAGGAGGTGGTGGTTGGCCCACCATCCTCCTGAGCTCATCCTCCTCCGAGGAATCAACGTCCCCCTCTCTGCTCCTGCTTCTCCCCGCCCTCCATTGGCGGTGCCTCTCTCTCCGTCTTCTCTTTCTCCCCCGGCCCTCTGCCTCTCTCCGCGCTTCTTCAGCCTCCTCCTTCTGCGTCATTACCGAGCCGCAGAAGGAGGAGAACGCATCCCATCTCTTCTCACTCCCGAGGATCGCCCCGACTATCCCCGGGAGTGAGAGGTCCTGGCCCAAGGCCCTGACCATGACTCCGCGCTCGGCACTCCAGGCGGGGCAGTCCTGGAGTGTGTGTTGCGCGGAGTCATGGTCGTGTCCACAGTGGTGACATGCCGCCGTGCGCTCTTTGCCTATCCGGCACAGGTACTCACCGAAGCATCCGTGCCCGGTGAGCACCTGTGCCATCCTAAAGGTCAGGGTCCCGTGGGCCCTTCCTACCCACTCTGGCAGGAAGGGCCGGACGGCCTCGACGGTCCTCCTTCCGTACCTGGCATTAGCCAGGAGTCGCTGCCATCTCTGAAGGAGGACCTGTCGAGTCTGGTGCTTCATCCTTCTGATTGTCCTGGCGAGCGGTTCTTCCGCCCCCCCCATACGTAGGAGCTCACGCTTCCTATCGTACATTCCCATGTACGAAAGGGCCATGAGCTCCAGGGGGGGCATGCTCGCCAGGACCGTCGCCGCCACGTGGGATACTGTTCGGTAACAGCGGGCCACCCTGACCGCCAGCGCCCTTTGCACCCTGCGCAGGGTTGCTTGTATGGGGCGACTGACGGCCAGGGCTTCTGCCCATATCGGCGCCCCGTAAAGGGCCACCGAATTGAGTACCCCAGCGTGGAGGCGACGCGCCTTCCCATCCGGTCCCCCGGTTCTCGGCATGAGTCTGCTGACTCTGCTCGAGACAGCCCTTAACCGGGGGACCAGGCGATTGAAGTGTTGCCTGAAGCACCAGGTGCCGTCCAGGGTGAGGCCCAGATATCTCATCTGGGCCTCTATTGGGACCCTGACCCTTCCTACTCTTATCTGGGCCTGGGGTGGCTTCATCCTCCTGCCATGGAGGAAGATCGCCTCCGTCTTCCTCTCCGCCACCACCAGGCCCAGTCTGCGAATAGAGCGCACGACGCATGTCACCGCGAAGTTGGCCGTCCCTGCAGCCTCCCCCCAGTCTCTCCCCCCGGCTAAGATGAGCGTATCATCTGCGTAGCAGATGATGCTACAGCCGGGGGGGAGGGCAGTTTGGAGGACAGAGTCGTAACCGAGGTTCCACAGGAGGGGGCCCAAAACGGACCCCTGTGGAACCCCGCAACTCATGCCCCTCTCGCATACCTTGCCGTCGGCGTCTCTCCAGGCTAGACGCCGACCCCGGAAGTAATCCCTGACGACGGCCACGAGGTAGGGTGGGAATTGGAAGTGGCCTTCCATGGCCTCCACCACCCTACCCCAGGGCAGGGTGTTAAATGCGTTGGCGATGTCCAAGGACACCGCCACCGCCACCCCGCCCTCCTGCACTATGGCCTCCGAGAGGGACCGCAGACGCCAACCTAACCTAACCTAACCTAACCTAACCTTTTTTTTTTTTTTTTTTTTTTTTTTTGACGAGGAGGAAATCCATCATGGATACCCTGACCCTCGGGGAAGGGCCAGGGTTATGCCGGACTCCTACCGGCTAAAACCTCCCCGGGTGGCGCTGCGAAGGGACTTGGTTCGGGGCCCCGGTGCCATGTAACTGCTGATCGGGGCCCCGAGTCCAGATGTTACACCTTCTGTCCCTGAGGGGCGGGGTGGGGGAGGGGGGAAGCCGACCCGAGGGTCCGCTTCGACCGCCGCTCCCCCAGGGGAAGGGGGAAGCCGGCCCGAGGGCCCGCTTCGACCGCCGTTCCCCTTTCCCCACCCCTCACGCCTCGTCTCTTCGGTCGGGAAGGGGGAAGCCGGCCGAGGCCCGCTTCACCGCCGTTCCCGACCAGACGAGGCGCCGCCTGTACACACGTTGTGTGGCTGACTGACCCACCGTATCAGCCAGCCACCCTACCTTGGGAGGGCTGGTTGGAGCACCGGGAGTCCCCGCCCGGTGCCCCACCCTCCCGCCCGGCGGTTGCGGGGAGATGTACTCCCCTAGCCGCCGGGCTCTCCCCACCTCCGCGGAGGAATGGGGCGGGGGGGTCCTAGCGACCCCCCTGCCGCATGTCCGACTGGTCTGTCGGACTTGCGATTAAGGGGGGGAGGGGCATTTGTTTCGATGATTCCTTATCATCGATGCCCTCTCCCCCCCTTACTTTCATCCAACCCCTTTTTTCGATGGGGTCGGCGGTCTGCGTGTGTAGGGCCTAGGCCTGAGCCGGGCCCTCCACCCGCTACCTTCTCCCGTCGTCGCTGCCCTTGGTGGGACAGCGGGGGGTGGCGGCGGTGGTGGCGCCGCAATCACCCCTGCTGCTGGGGGGGCGGTCAGCATGGCTGCCGCCACCATTAGGGGGGTGAGGCGGTGCAAAACCACCACCGCCACCCTACCGTCTCCGACTCCTCTCCGGTTTCCACGGGGGGCACCGTGCCCCCTGCGGGTTCCCCGTCTCGCTGCTTGTGCTTGTGGGGGAGCAGGAGGGGGAGGGGGGGGAGGAGGTGGAGGAGGTGGTGGTTGGCCCACCATCCTCCTGAGCTCGTCCTCCTCCGAGGAATCAACGTCCCCCTCTCTGCTCCTGCTTCTCCCCGCCCTCCATTGGCGGTGCCTCTCTCTCCGCCTTCTCTTTCTCCCCCGGCCCTCTGCCTCTCTCCGCGCTTCTTCAGCCTCCTCCTTCTGCGTCATTACCGAGCCGCAGAAGGAGGAGAACGCATCCCATCTCTTCTCACTCCCGAGGATCGCCCCGACTATCCCCGGGAGTGAGAGGTAACCTAACCTAACCTTTTTTTTTTTTTTTTTTTTTTTTTTTTTTGACGAGGAGGAAATCCATCATGGATACCCTGACCCTCGGGGAAGGGCCAGGGTTATGCCGGACTCCTACCGGCTAAAACCTCCCCGGGTGGCGCTGCGAAGGGACTTGGTTCGGGGCCCCGGTGCCGTGTAACTGCTGATCGGGGCCCCGAGTCCAGATGTTACACCTTCTGTCCCTGAGGGGCGGGGCGGGGGAGGGGGGAAGCCGACCCGAGGGTCCGCTTCGACCACCGCTCCCCCAGGGGAAGGGGGAAGCCGGCCCGAGGGCCCGCTTCGACCGCCGTTCCCCTTTCCCCACCCCTCACGCCTCGTCTCTTCGGTCGGGAAGGGGGAAGCCGGCCGAGGCCCGCTTCACCGCCGTTCCCGACCAGACGAGGCGCCGCCTGTACACACGTTGTGTGGCTGACTGACCCACCGTATCAGCCAGCCACCCTACCTTGGGAGGGCTGGTTGGAGCACCGGGAGTCCCCGCCCGGTGCCCCACCCTCCCGCCCGGCGGTTGCGGGGAGATGTACTCCCCTAGCCGCCGGGCTCTCCCCACCTCCGCGGAGGAATGGGGCGGGGGGTCCTAGTGACCCCCCTTCCCGCATGTCCGACTGGTCTGTCGGACCTGCGATTAAGGGGGGGAGGGGCATTTGTTTCGATGATTCGTTATCATCGATGCCCTCTCCCCCCCTCATTTTCATCCGACTCCCGTTCTTGTGGGAGTCGGCGGTCTGCGGGTGTAGGGCCTAGGCCTGAGCCTGGCCCTCCACCCGCTACCTTCTCCCGTCGTCGCTGCCCTTGGTGGGACAGCGGGGGGTGGCGGCGGTGGTGGCGCCGCAATCACCCCTGCTGCTGGGGGGGCGGTCAGCATGGCTGCCGCCACCATTAGGGGGGTGAGGCGGTGCAAAACCACCACCGCCACCCTACCGTCTCCGACTCCTCTCCGGTTTCCACGGGGGGCACCGTGCCCCCTGCGGGTTCCCCGTCTCGCTGCTTGTGCTTGTGGGGGAGCAGGAGGGGGAGGGGGGGGAGGAGGTGGAGGAGGTGGTGGTTGGCCCACCATCCTCCTGAGCTCGTCCTCCTCCGAGGAATCAACGTCCCCCTCTCTGCTCCTGCTTCTCCCCGCCCTCCATTGGCGGTGCCTCTCTCTCCGTCTTCTCTTTCTCCCCCGGCCCTCTGCCTCTCTCCGCGCTTCTTCAGCCTCCTCCTTCTGCGTCATTACCGAGCCGCAGAAGGAGGAGAACGCATCCCATCTCTTCTCACTCCCGAGGATCGCCCCGACTATCCCCGGGAGTGAGAGGTCCTGGCCCAAGGCCCTGACCATGACTCCGCGCTCGGCACTCCAGGCGGGGCAGTCCTGGAGTGTGTGTTGCGCGGAGTCATGGTCGTGTCCACAGTGGTGACATGCCGCCGTGCGCTCTTTGCCTATCCGGCACAGGTACTCACCGAAGCATCCGTGCCCGGTGAGCACCTGTGCCATCCTAAAGGTCAGGGTCCCGTGGGCCCTTCCTACCCACTCTGGCAGGAAGGGCCGGACGGCCTCGACGGTCCTCCTTCCGTACCTGGCATTAGCCAGGAGTCGCTGCCATCTCTGAAGGAGGACCTGTCGAGTCTGGTGCTTCATCCTTCTGATTGTCCTGGCGAGCGGTTCTTCCGCCCCCCCCATACGCAGGAGCTCACGCTTCCTATCGTACATTCCCATGTACGAAAGGGCCATGAGCTCCAGGGGGGGCATGCTCGCCAGGACCGTCGCCGCCACGTGGGATACTGTTCTGTAACAGCGGGCCACCCTGACCGCCAGCGCCCTCTGCACCCTGCGCAGGGTTGCTTGTATAGGGCGACTGACGGCCAGGGCTTCCGCCCATATCGGTGCCCCGTAAAGGGCCACCGAGTTCAGTACCCCAGCGTGGAGGCGACGCGCCTTCCCATCCGGTCCCCCGGTTCTCGGCATGAGTCTGCTGACTCTGCTCGAGACAGCCCTTAACCGGGGGACCAGGCGATTGAAGTGTTGCCTGAAGCACCAGGTGCCGTCCAGGGTGAGGCCCAGATATCTCATCTGGGCCTCTATTGGGACCCTGACCCTTCCTACTCTTATCTGGGCCTGGGGTGGCTTCATCCTCCTGCCATGGAGGAAGATCGCCTCCGTCTTCCTCTCCGCCACCACCAGGCCCAGTCTGCGAATAGAGCGCACGACGCATGTCACCGCGAAGTTGGCCGTTCGTGCGGCCTCCCCCCAGTCTCTCCCCCCGGCTAAGATGAGCGTATCATCTGCGTAGCAGATGATGCTACAGCCGGGGGGGAGGGCAGTTTGGAGGACAGAGTCGTAACCGAGGTTCCACAGGAGGGGGCCCAAAACGGACCCCTGTGGAACCCCGCAACTCATGCCCCTCTCGCATACCTTGCCGTCGGCGTCTCTCCAGGCTAGACGCCGACCCCGGAAGTAATCCCTGACGACGGCCACGAGGTAGGGTGGGAATTGGAAGTGGCCTTCCATGGCCTCCACCACCCTACCCCAGGGCAGGGTGTTAAATGCGTTGGCGATGTCCAAGGACACCGCCACCGCCACCCCGCCCTCCTGCACTATGGCCTCCGAGAGGGACCGCAGACGCCGAATCGCGTCTACGGTGGAACGTCCCTCCCGGAAGCCGTATTGGCCGTCGTCAAGGTTCGGACCTATCCGGGACATATGCTCCACGAGGCGGGCAGCTATGACGCGCTCGAAGAGCTTGCCCGCCTCGTCCAGGAGACATATGGGCCGGTATGCGGAGGGGGTGTCCTCCGGTTTGCCCTCTTTACGGAGGAGGACCACATTGGCCCTCCCCCAGACTGGGGGGAACCTTCGTTCCCTCAGGGCTCGCGAGAATATCCTCGCGAACCTTCCGCCTAGGTACCCCGAGGCCAGGGTAAGGACGCGGCCGGGGATTCCATCGGGTCCTGGCGCCTTCCGGCTTTTGACCCTTTTGATGGCCCCGGCCACCTCCTCCTCGGTGACCCCCGGTACCACCCCTTGTTGTTCAGGGGTGGGTGCAACGTACGGGCCCATGGGGTCCCCTTCCCTGACCGGGAAGAGGGTCCCCATGACCCGCTCCAAGAACCGGGGGTCGAGCGTCTCCGTTAGCGGGGGCGTCCATGGTTTCAGCTTGTTCATCACCATTTTGTATGGACGCCCCCACGGATCCGCGTCCAGCGAGAGGAGGAGGGTGTCCCACCCTTTTCCTCTGGCTGCCCCAATCGCATCTCTGAGGGATGCTGCCGCTAGGCAAAACTCCCTCCGGGCAGCCAGAACAGCCTCGGGGTCCGAGTGAGGGTCATTACGGACCCTCCTGAAGGCCCGCCTGAGGTGGACCGACTTGTGCCGGAGATCGGCTATGGCGTCGGTCCACCACCAGGCGGACCTTTTGGGGCAGGACCTGACTCTGGGCATGGCTTCGTCGCACGCATGCGCGACGACTTCCATAATTGCCATAACCTCAGAGTCGAGGTCCCGCCCCTCTTCCTGCCGTGGCCAGGTGGCAGCCTCTAGGGAGATGTCCAGTGCTTCCCTGTCCAGTTTGTTAAGGGACCATCTCCCCGGTCGGGGTTGCATTCGGGGTTGCCTGGACCGCAGGCCCTCGGGGGTGACGGACAGCTCCATCTCTATTAGGAGATGATCTGAAAGAGCTTCGAGCTCGTCCGCCACCCTCCAACTCCGCACCCGCTTCAGGGCCGCGGGGGAAGCCCATGTGAGATCGATGATCGATTCTCCCCGCGACCCTACGAACGTCGATTCACGTCCCTCGTTCAGCAGGTGCAGATCAAGGCCCGCGGCCCAGTCTTCCACCTCCTCCCCCCTCCTGTCACCATCCCGGGATCCCCACGTCTCCGACTTCGCATTGAAGTCCCCGGCGATGATGACAGGTTCGGGGAGGTGCCGTCTAACGGCCCTCCCCATGTCTCGGAGCCTGGACTTAAAGCTAGGAAAGTCCAGGCTCTTTGTTGGGGGGAGGTATACCCCGACCACTATCAGGGCACCCCACCTGGCCACGACGAATCCCTCTCCGCTACCCACATAGGTAGCGGGGGGAGAGTTTCCGCCCGCTTTCCAAATGATTGCGACGGAGCCCAGATTGTCCCCGAACCATCTCGGATGGTTTTTGGGGACTCTGTAGGGCTCCGCCGCAATTCCCAATCCCGCACCGCGCTCGGTCATGGTATGCTCGAAAAGCGGTAGTGCCTGCCGAGCGCGGTGCAGATTTGCTTGGAGGAGCCGTGTGTCCATTACAGGTGTATCAGCAATTTCTCCACGGGCCCCTCCTCTTCCTCACTCCCGCTTCTCCTTGCGGGTCGTTGCCTCTTCTCTCCCCTCCTTTCGATATCCATGTCCTCCATCCCTTTGTCCTGCGATTCATTTACCGGGGTAATTGGTCCCAAGGACTCTGTTGGTGGGGAGGGCACTTGCTCCTTATCCCCGCTTTCGTCTGTCCTTTCCTTAGAGGGAGGAGGGGGGGCTGGTGGCATTGGTGCGGCTGCCTCCGCTTCCTGCCCCTCATCCCTCTTTTGATTCCTTCTCTTATTGGGGGGGCGACACGCCGGCCCCCCCATTCGGTGACCCGCCTGTTTTCCCGCCGCAGCACACACAGCACACCTCGCTGCTTTGGTGCAGCTGCGGGCCAGGTGATCCGTCTCTCCACACCTGTAACAGATGTTTCTTCTGTCCACCTTGTTGCTGCAATTTTGCTGCACGTGCCCTCTCTCAAGGCACCTGTAGCATTGCAGGGGCCTAGATTCGAGGAGCTCTACTTTGACCTGCGTCCACCCCAGAGATAGAGTTCCCTTCTCCGCCACTTTTTTGGCTGCTGCGAGCGGGCACCTCATCCATAACGACCTATAGCCCGATGGTGTGGTCCTTATGACTCCCGTCTGGACCTCCGCCACTCTGCAGCCACCGGCTTGGGCCACCCGCTGCGCAGCCTCCTCCTCTGAGGTGGACACCTCTAGGCCCCTGATCCTTATTTCTCCCATTTTTTGTGGGCGGGTCACTTTTGCCTTTTCTGCGAGTACCTCGCTTAGTTTTTTGGCGAGGTTGTCCGCATGTGTGTTGCGGTCCTCACCTGGGATCTCCAAGATCAGGGCTCCCGTGACACCTAACCTAACCTAACCTTTTTTTTTTTTTTTTTTGACGAGGAGGAAATCCATCATGGATACCCTGACCCTCGGGGAAGGGCCAGGGTTATGCCGGACTCCTACCGGCTAAAACCTCCCCGGGTGGCGCTGCGAAGGGACTTGGTTCGGGGCCCCGGTGCCGTGTAACTGCTGATCGGGGCCCCGAGTCCAGATGTTCCACCTTCTGTCCCTGAGGGGCGGGGTGGGGGAGGGGGGAAGCCGACCCGAGGGTCCGCTTCGACCGCCGCTCCCCCAGGGGAAGGGGGAAGCCGGCCCGAGGGCCCGCTTCGACCGCCGTTCCCCTTTCCCACCCCTCACGCCTCGTCTCTTCGGTCGGGAGGGGGGAAGCCGGCCGAGGCCCGCTTCACCACCGTTCCCGACCAGACGAGGCGCCGCCAGAACACGTTGTGTGGCTGACTGACCCACCGTATCAGCCAGCCACCCTACCTTGGGAGGGCTGGTTGGGGCACCGGGAGTCCCCGCCCGGTACCCCACCCTCCCGCCCGGCGGTTGCAGGGAGATCTACTCCCCTAGCCGCCGGGCTCTCCCCACCTCCGCGGAGGAATGGGGCGGGGGGTCCTAGCGACCCCCCTGCCGCATGTCCGACTGGTCTGTCGGACTTGCGATTAAGGGGGGGAGGGGCATTTGTTTCGATGATTCCTTATCATCGATGCCCTCTCCCCCCCTTACTTTCATCCAACCCCTTTTTTCGATGGGGTCGGCGGTCTGCGTGTGTAGGGCCTAGGCCTGAGCCGGGCCCTCCACCCGCTACCTTCTCCCGTCGTCGCTGCCCTTGGTGGGACAGCGGGGGGTGGCGGCGGTGGTGGCGCCGCAATCACCCCTGCTGCTGGGGGGGCGGTCAGCATGGCTGCCGCCACCATTAGGGGGGTGAGGCGGTGCAAAACCACCACCGCCACCCTACCGTCTCCGACTCCTCTCCGGTTTCCACGGGGGGCACCGTGCCCCCTGCGGGTTCCCCGTCTCGCTGCTTGTGCCTGTGGGGGAGCAGGAGGGGGAGGGGGGGGAGGAGGTGGAGGAGGTGGTGGTTGGCCCACCATCCTCCTGAGCTCATCCTCCTCCGAGGAATCAACGTCCCCCTCCCTACTCCTGCTTCTCCCCGCCCTCCACTGGCGGTGTCTCTCGCGCCGCCGCCGTTTCCTTCCCCTACCCTCTGCCTCTCTCCGCGCTTCTTCAGCCTCCTCCTTCTGCGTCATTACCGAGTCGCAGAAGGAGGAGAACGCATCCCATCTCTTCTCACTCCCGAGGATCGCCCCGACTATCCCCGGGAGTGAGAGGTCCTGGCCCAAGGCCCTGACCATGACTCCGCGCTCGGCACTCCAGGCGGGGCAGTCCTGGAGTGTGTGTTGCGCGGAGTCATGGTCGTGTCCACAGTGGTGACATGCCGCCGTGCGCTCTTTGCCTATCCGGCACAGGTACTCACCGAAGCATCCATGCCCGGTGAGCACCTGTGCCATCCTAAAGGTCAGGGTCCCGTGGGCCCTTCCTACCCACTCTGGCAGGAAGGGCCGGACGGCCTCGACGGTCCTCCTTCCGTACCTGGCATTAGCCAGGAGTCGCTGCCATCTCTGAAGGAGGACCTGTCGAGTCTGGTGCTTCATCCTTCTGATTGTCCTGGCGAGCGGTTCTTCCGCCCCCCCCATACGTAGGAGCTCACGCTTCCTATCGTACATTCCCATGTACGAAAGGGCCATGAGCTCCAGGGGGGGCATGCTCGCCAGGACCGTCGCCGCCACGTGGGATACTGTTCGGTAGCATCGGGCCACCCTGACCGCCAGCGCCCTTTGCACCCTGCGCAAGGTTGCCTGTATCGGGCGACTGACGGCCAGGGCTTCCGCCCATATCGGTGCCCCGTAAAGGGCCACCGAGTTGAGTACCCCAGCGTGGAGGCGACGCGCCTTCCCATCGGGTCCCCCGGTTCTCGGCATGAGCCTGCTGACTCTGCTCGAGACAGCCCTTAACCGGGGGACCAGGCGATTGAAGTGTTGCCTGAAGCACCAGGTGCCGTCCAGGGTGAGGCCCAGATATCTCATCTGGGCCTCTATTGGGACCCTGACCCTTCCTACTCTTATCTGGGCCTGGGGTGGCTTCATCCTCCTGCCATGGAGGAAGATCGCCTCCGTCTTCCTCTCCGCCACCACCAGGCCCAGTCTGCGAATAGAGCGCACGACGCATGTCACCGCAAAGTTGGCCGTTCTTGCGGCCTCCCCCCAGTCTCTCCCCCCGGCTAAGATGAGCGTATCATCTGCGTAGCAGATGATGCTACAGCCGGGGGGGAGGGCAGTTTGGAGGACAGAGTCGTAACCGAGGTTCCACAGGAGGGGGCCCAAAACGGACCCCTGTGGAACCCCGCAACTCATGCCCCTCTCGCATACCTTGCCGTCGGCGTCTCTCCAGGCTAGACGCCGACCCCGGAAGTAATCCCTGACGACAGCCACGAGGTAGGGTGGGAATTGGAAGTGGCCTTCCATGGCCTCCACCACCCTACCCCAGGGCAGGGTGTTAAATGCGTTGGCGATGTCCAAGGACACCGCCACCGCCACCCCGCCCTCCTGCACTATGGCCTCCGAGAGGGACCGCAGACGCCGAATCGCGTCCACGGTGGAACGTCCCTCCCGGAAGCCGTATTGGCCGTCGTCAAGGTTCGGACCTATCCGGGACATATGCTCCACGAGGCGGGCAGCTATGACACGCTCGAAGAGCTTGCCCGCCTCGTCCAGGAGACATATGGGCCGGTATGCGGAGGGGGTGCCCTCCGGTTTGCCCTCTTTACGGAGGAGGACCACATTGGCCCTCCCCCAGACTGGGGGAACCTTCGTTCCCTCAGGGCTCGCGAGAATATCCTCGCGAGCCTTCCGCCTAGGTACCCCGAGGCCAGGGTAAGGACGCGGCCGGGGATTCCATCGGGTCCTGGCGCCTTCCGGCTTTTGACCCTTTTGATGGCCCCGGCCACCTCCTCCTCGGTGACCCCCGGTACCACCCCTTGTTGTTCAGGGGTGGGTGCAACGTACGGGCCCATGGGGTCCCCTTCCCTGACCGGGAAGAGGGTCCCCATGACCCGCTCCAAGAACCGGGGGTCGAGCGTCTCCGTTAGCGGGGGCGTCCATGGTTTCAGCTTGTTCATCACCATTTTGTATGGACGCCCCCACGGATCCGCGTCCAGCGAGAGGAGGAGGGTGTCCCACCCTTTTCCTCTGGCTGCCCCAATCGCATCTCTGAGGGATGCCGCCGCTAGGCAAAACTCCCTCCGGGCAGCCAGAACAGCCTCGGGGTCCGAGTGAGGGTCGTTACGGACCCTCCTAAAGGCCCGCCTGAGGTGGACCGACTTGTGCCGGAGATCGGCTATGGCGTCGGTCCACCACCAGGCGGACCTTTTGGGGCAGGACCTGACTCTGGGCATGGCTTCGTCGCACGCATGCGCGACGACTTCCATAATTGCCATAACCTCAGAGTCGAGGTCCCGCCCCTCTTCCTGCCGTGGCCAGGTGGCAGCCTCAAGGGAGATGTCCAGTGCTTCCCTGTCCAGTTTATTCAGGGACCATCTCCCCGGTCGGGGTTGCATTCGGGGTTGCTTGGACCGCAGGCCCTCGGGGGTGACGGACAGCTCCATCTCTATTAGGAGATGATCTGAAAGAGCTTCGAGCTCGTCCGCCACCCTCCAACTCCGCACCCGCTTCAGGGCCGCGGGGGAAGCCCATGTGAGATCGATGATCGATTCTCCCCGCGACCCTACGAACGTCGATTCACGTCCCTCGTTCAGCAGGTGCAGATCAAGGCCCGCGGCCCAGTCTTCCACCTCCTCCCCCCTCCTGTCACCATCCCGGGATCCCCACGTCTCCGACTTCGCATTGAAGTCCCCGGCGATGATGACAGGTTCGGGGAGGTGCCGTCTAACGGCCCTCCCCATGTCTCGGAGCCTGGACTTAAAGCTAGGAAAGTCCAGGCTCTTTGTTGGGGGGAGGTATACCCCGACCACTATCAGGGCACCCCACCTGGCCACGACGAATCCCTCTCCGCTACCCACATAGGTAGCGGGGGGAGAGTTTCCGCCCGCTTTCCAAATGATTGCGACGGAGCCCAGATTGTCCCCGAACCATCTCGGATGGTTTTTGGGGACTCTGTAGGGCTCCGCCGCAATTCCCAATCCCGCACCGCGCTCGGTCATGGTATGCTCGAAGAGCGGTAGTGCCTGCCGAGCGCGGTGCAGATTTGCTTGGAGGAGCCGTGTGTCCATTATAGGTGGATAAGCAATTTCTCCACGGGCCCCTCCTCTTCCTCACTCCCGCTTCTCCTTGCGGGTCGCTGCCTCTTCTCCCCTCCTTTCGATATCCATATCCTCCCCTTTCTCTTGTGGTCCATTTATCGGGGTAGCTGGTCCTATGGATTCTATAGATGGGGAGGGCTCTTGCTCTTTGTCCCCTCTTTCATCTATTCTCTCCTTAGAGGGAGAAGGGGGGGCTGGTGGCATTGGTGCGGCTGCCTCCGCTTCCTGCCCCTCATCCCTCTTTTGGTTCCTTCTCTTGTTGGGGGGCGACACGCCGGCCCCCCCATTCGGTGACCCGCCTGTTTTCCCGCCGCAGCACACACAGCACACCTCGCTGCTTTGGTGCAGCTGCGGGCCAGGTGGTCCGTCTCTCCACACCTGTAACATATGTTTCTCCTGTCCACCTTGTTGCTGCAATTTTGCTGCACGTGCCCTCTCTCAAGGCACCTGTAGCATTGCAGGGGCCTAGATTCGAGGAGCTCTACTTTGACCTGCGTCCACCCCAGAGATAGAGTTCCCTTCTCCGCCACTTTTTTGGCTGCTGCGAGCGGGCACCTCATCCATAACGACCTATAGCCCGATGGTGTGGTCCTTATGACTCCCGTCTGGACCTCCGCCACTCTGCAGCCACCGGCTTGGGCCACCCGCTGCGCAGCCTCCTCCTCTGAGGTGGACACCTCTAGGCCCCTGATCCTTATTTCTCCCATTTTTTGTGGGCGGGTCACTTTTGCCTTTTCTGCGAGTACCTCGCTTAGTTTTTTGGCGAGGTTGTCCGCATGTGTGTTGCGGTCCTCACCTGGGATCTCCAAGATCAGGGCTCCCGTGACACCTTGTCTCGTCCTGATCTTGGAGATCCCTAGTTCGTCTATGTTAATTTTCTTTTTCGCCTCCGTTAAGAGTTCCTTATACCCCCCTTTTTCCGCGGAGATTGAAATCGCCGCCGGTGTTAGGACTCTCCTTTTTGCTCTTTTTGTTCGCGCTTTTCTCCTTTACCACTATTTGCGGAGAGCCCTTCCCTTCGTTCTTTTCTTTTCTTTCTCTCCTTCTTTCCTTTCTGCCCACCACCGTTGCCCAGGATTCTTTAGGTTCTGAGCTAATCCTCGGTGGCCTTTCGGTAAGGGGGGTATTCCTCCTTGGGGTGGTGGTGGAGCCTTGGGCTGTTGTCGTGGCCCCTGTTTTTTTTGGCCGTTTGGCACTCCCCTTTCTTTTTCTCTTTCTTATGGGCAGTTTCTATGTTGCGACCCTGGTCTGCCTTGTTTTTGTTTTTGTCCTCCCATAGTTTCATAGCCTCCTCGACTATGGAAGTAATTTTCTCCTTTTCGGTTCTCCTTGGTGGGCTTCCTCTATCGACTCTCACTCTTGTGTTTAATTTCACGTCTTCCCTGATCCTAGGTTTCCCTTCCTTTTTGGGGTGAACNGCTGCCCCAATCGCATCTCTGAGGGATGCTGCCGCTAGGCAAAACTCCCTCCGGCAGCCAGAACAGCCTCGGGGTCCGAGTGAGGGTCATTACGGACCCTCCTAAAGGCCCGCCTGAGGTGGACCGACTTGTGCCGGAGATCGGCTATGGCGTCGGTCCACCACCAGGCGGACCTTTTGGGGCAGGACCTGACTCTGGGCATGGCTTCGTCGCACGCATGCGCGACGACTTCCATAATTGCCATAACCTCAGAGTCGAGGTCCCGCCCTCTTCCTGCCGTGGCCAGGTGGCAGCCTCTAGGGAGATGTCCAGTGCTTCCCTGTCCAGTTTGTTCAGGGACCATCTCCCCGGTCGGGGTTGCATTCGGGGTTGCTTGGACCGCAGGCCCTCGGGGGTGACGGACAGCTCCATCTCTATTAAGAGATGATCTGAAAGAGCTTCGAGCTCGTCCGCCACCCTCCAACTCCGCACCCGCTTCAGGGCCGCGGGGGAAGCCCATGTGAGATCGATGATCGATTCTCCCCGCGACCCTACGAACGTCGATTCGCGTCCCTCGTTCAGCAGGTGCAGATCCAGGCCCGCGGCCCAGTCTTCCACCTCCTCCCCCCTCCTGTCACCATCCCGGGATCCCACGTTCCGACTTCGCATTGAAGTCCCCGGCGATGATGACAGGTTCGGGGAGGTGCCGTCTAACGCCCTCCCCATGTCTCGGAGCCTGGACTTAAAGCTAGGAAAGTCCAGGCTCTTTGTTGGGGGGAGGTATACCCCGACACTATCAGGGCACCCCACCTGGCCACGACGAATCCCTCTCCGCTACCCACATAGGTAGCGGGGGGAGAGTTTCCGCCCGCTTTCCAAATGATTGCGACGGAGCCCAGATTGTCCCCGAACCATCTCGGATGGTTTTTGGGGACTCTGTAGGGCTCCGCCGCAATTCCCAATCCCGCACCGCGCTCGGTCATGGTATGCTCGAAGAGCGGTAGTGCCTGCCGAGCGCGGTGCAGATTTGCTTGGAGGAGCCGTGTGTCCATTATAAGTGGATAAGCAATTTCTCCACGGGCCCCTCCTCTTCCTCACTCCCGCTTCTCCTTGCGGGTCGCTGCCTCTTCTCTCCCTCCTTTCGATATCCATATCCTCCCCTTTCTCTTGTGGTCCATTTATCGGGGTAGCTGGTCCCATGGATTCTATGGATGGGGAGGGCTCTTGCTCTTTGTCCCCTCTTTCATCTGTTCTCTCCTTAGAGGGAGAAGGGGGGGCTGGTGGCATTGGTGCGGCTGCCTCCGCTTCCTGCCCCTCATCCCTCTTTCGGTTCCTTCTCTTGTTGGGGGGGCGACACGCCGGCCCCCCCATTCGGTGACCCGCCTGTTTTCCTGCCGCAGCACACACAGCACACCTCGCTGCTTTGGTGCAGCTGCGGGCCAGGTGGTCCGTCTCTCCACACCTGTAACAGATGTTTCTTCTGTCCACCTTGTTGCTGCAATTTTGCTGCACGTGCCCTCTCTCAAGGCACCTGTAGCATTGCAGGGGCCTAGATTCCAGGAGCTCTACCTTGACCTGCGTCCACCCCAGAGATAGAGTCCCCTTCTCCGCCACTTTTTTCGCTGCTGCGAGCGGGCACCTCATCCATAGCGATCTATAGCCCGATGGCGTGGTCCTTATAACTCCCGTCTGGACCTCCGCCACTCTGCAGCCACCGGCTTGGGCCACCCGCTGCGCAGCCTCCTCCTCTGAGGTGGACACCTCTAGGCCCCTGATCCTTATTTCTCCCATTTTTTGTGGGCGGGTCACTTTTGCCTTTTCTGCGAGTACCTCGCTTAGTTTTTTGGCGAGGTTGTCCGCATGTGTGTTGCGGTCCTCACCTGGGATCTCCAAGATCAGGGCTCCCGTGACACCCTGTCTCGTCCTGATCTTGGAGATCCCTAGTTCGTCTATGTTAATTTTCGTTTTCGCCTCCGTTAAGAGTTCCTTGTACTTTCCCTTTTCCGCAGTGATCGAGATCGCCGCGGTGTTGGGAACTCTCCTTTTACTTTTTTTATTCGCGCTTTTCTCCTTTATCACTACTTTTGGAGAGACTTTTCCTTCTTCCTTTTCCTTTCTTTCTCTCCTTCTTTCTTTTCTACCCACCACCTTCGCCCAAGATTCCTTGGGTTCAGAATTGAACCTTGGGGGCCTCTGCGTTAGGGGTGGGTATTCCTCCCTTGGGGGTGGTGGTGGAGCCTTGGGCTGTTGTTGCGGCCCCTGTTTTCTTTGGCCGCTCGGCACTCCTCCTTTCTTTTTCCCCCTCTTCTGAGCAGTTTCTATATTACGACCCTGGTCTGCCTTGTTTTGGGTTTCCCATATTTTCATGGCCTCGTGGACTATTGAGGTAATTTTTTCCTCTTCCGTTTTTCTTCCTTTTCCCATTGGTGGGTTTCCTTTGTCCACTCTAACCCTTGTGCTTAACTGCACATCCTCCCTAATCCTCGGTTTCCCTTCTTTTTTGGGAAACACTTTGTTTGTTTTTATGAGCCCTCGTTGAACCTCGATTGCCCCAACCACCATATCCTCTTCTTCCTCCATATCTATGGAAGGAGGCAATATTCTCCTCTCCTTTGTTCCTTTTCTCCTCTCCTCTTCACTCACGTATTCCGTGGGCGAGAGGGTTGCCGTCTCGGGTGACAGCACCCTTTTTACACCACGGAATACGTTATGTTCGCATGTCTTGGGCGGGTAGGCCACCGCCATTGATGTTGGTGCCTTCCTTATACCAGGACGTGTTTCCTGTCCGTGCTCCAGGTGCGAGGGGGACACCGCCCTCGCTGGTGGTGCTTTTCTTAAGTTCTGGAGCGTTTCCCTCATCTCCTCCATCTCCTTTTTCATCTGCTCCTGTGATGCCTTGAGCTGACGATTTTCTTCTCTGAGCTCGTCCAGGAGATCCATCTCCTCCCCGCCTGGTCCCATGGCCATTCTCTTTTCGAGTGTCGACGTCCCAGCTGTAATGGCCGCCGACGCATCTCGTAGCATTTTCACATATGTCCCTTTTAGGTTTCTGGACCTAACTGAAAATCCCAGGATTTTGGTAGCCGCTTCCAGGATTGAGGCAGCTACGTCCCTGAAGGGAGCATTCTCCATGTCTTCGGTTATTCTATGGAGCTCTGCTCTGTATTTTCTGTTCGTCGAGCAGTCTTGAAAGGCCTGCGTGGGATTTTCAAGTCCCTTTAGCAGGCTCTCCTCCTTCTGAGTTTTCAGTAAACTCTCCTTTTTGGCCAAGAATATCTTCTTCTTTTCGTATTCCCCTGTTGTACGGGGTCTTCCCTTCGGACGAGTTGCCTTCTCAGCAAACTTTTCGTCGTCCGTTTCCCCGTTGGACTTGGTGGGGATGTCCCACTTCCCTTCGGGGTGGTCTTCTTCGTCCGAAGATGTAACATCGGCCGAAGGTGTTGGTTCACCCTCGTCCGAGCACGAGCTGGACCTGTCTCGGGGTTTCCGCTGCTTGCCTTTATTGGCACTCCGGAGTCCCTCTCTCTTCGGCAACCGGCTTGCGCCAGGTTGGCTCTCCGGGATATCCCCGTTCTTCCTTTTGGAGCTGCATGCTCGCTCCAATTTGTTCGTGTCCTTATACGTTGCCAGGGTCGTCTTAATATTGTCCAGGTCCGAGGAAGAAGAATTAAAAGAATCAGTCATTTTCGTTTGTAACCCACCACTCTGCACGGCTCCGGTGCCCGGGCATGCCCGCATCCCCCCGGCAAGGGGGAGCCTCCGAGTTCCCCCAGAGGAGCACCATATGGCACGGGCCGACGGAATATGACATCGTCGGCACAGGCCTCCCGCCCCCTACACGCGCCCTGACCACCATCTCTGGTGGCCAGACCGCTTTCGGGGGTCCCACACCTCCGACAATGTGGGCACCGTGCAGAGCGCCGCCACGCGGGGGGCCCCATGGAAGGAGATAGTTCACCGGTGTCGCACCCCACCGGGAACGTCTCCCCCATGGCAGCCAGCGTGCTCGCGCCGCCCGAGGGTCCGCTTTAGGGTGATGCGATCGCATTCCCTCGGGCACAGCACACAGGGGCTCCGACCCCGCCTCGGAATACGTCCGAGCGGCCCGGAGCACCCCTCCACCCCCCGGGTACCGCGAGGGGTTCCAAACCCTCGCGGTGTGCAGACCCGGGTGTGGGTACCTCTCTCCGCCTGGCCGTGGCCAGGACGGATGAGGGAGAGGATCGTTCCCTTCGGCTGCCGGAGCACCGGCGTGCAATGCCTCCGGGAATGAGTCCTCTGATCGGCGCATGAGGGTGTCTCGACCCAGACCTCGGAATACGTCCGAGCGGCCCGAGACACCCCTCCACCCCCCGGGTACCGTGGGGCAAGCCCCACGGTGTGCAGACCCGGGTGTGGGTTCCTCTGTCCGTCCGACCGAGGCCGAACGGGTGAGGGAAGTCGGGGAGTCCACCTTCGAGACGAAGGTGGGGTCCTCTCCCCTCGTCACCCTAGGGTGCCCCGACCCAGACCTCGGAATAAGTCCGAGCGGCCCGGGACATCCCCTCCACCCCCCAGGTACCGTGGGAATAGTCCCGCACGGTGTGCAGACCCGGGTGTGGGATCCTTCGTTCGCCCAGCCGTGGCTGGGACGAGCGAGGGAGAGAGATCCTTCCCTCTTCGGCTGCCGGAGCACCGGCGTGCAATGCCTAGGAGGGTGGGATCTCTCAGGACGCGGCAGCGTACCCCGACCCCGACCTCGGAAACGTCCGAGCGGCCCGGAGTACCCCTCCGCATCTCAGGCACCACGGGGGAGGAGGATCCCCATGGGGTGGAGCCCTGGATGCGGGTACGTCCCTCCGCCCCGGTCTAACCGTAACGGTCCAACCGAGGCGGGAGGAAAGGGTTCTCTCTCTTCGGCTGCCGGCTAACACCGGCGTGCAATGCCTCGGAGAGAGAGGTCCCCTTCCTGGAGCGAGTGTGGAGGAGGTCATCCCTGTCGGCTGCCGGAGCACCGGCGTGCAATGCCTTCAGGGATGATGATCTCCTCCCACCCGCTCTGTGACCGTGCTGGTCATGGACCAGGCTGGTCACTCAGCCCGGTCGGGTGCTCTTGGTCCAGTCCCTCCGTACAGACCACTCCGGCTTGGTAGAACCTGCCAGGGGCCGAAACCCCCGCCGGCACAGCTCTGTACATCATCGGGACCTTCAAGCCTCCCCACCACGTCAAGGTGGCACCCACGGGGAGGTAACCTAACCTAACCTAACCTAACCTAACCTAACCTAACCTAACCTAACCTAACCTAACCTAACCTAACCATACTAAAAAAACCTAACCTAACCTAACCTAACCTAACCTAACCATACTAAAAAAAAAAAAAAAAAAAAAAAAAAACCTAACCTAACCATACTAAAAAACCTAACCTAACCTAACCTAACCTAACCTAACCTAACCTAACCTAACCTAACCTAACCATACTAACCTAACCATACTAAAAAAAAAACTAAAAAAAAAAAAACCTAACCGAACTAACCATTCAAAAACAGATCCATACGCCGGGATCTAATAAACTAACCAATCCTAACTTCATTATCCAATAGAAAAGGATCCTAACCATAAAAAACCAATCATCACAGGATCCTAACCCATATTATCCAATAAAAAAGGATCCTAACCATAAAGAACCAATCATCGCAGGATCCTAACCCATATTATCCAATAAAATAGGATCCTAACCAATAAGAACCAATTCCTGTAGGATCCTAACCGTAACCCGTAGGATAACGGGGGCGCGTCCATCAGGATGCGCGTACGAGAATGGGGGAACCAGAAAACCCATAATCAATCGGGTCCTAACCGTAAAAGACCATAACCCATCCGGTCCTAACCAATCCATCCAACGAATCCGACATAGTATCAGTCGGAACCAAAAGAACCATAACCCGATTTCCTAAAAGGGGCTAACCCCATAAAAACAGCTAACATCCACTGTCCAAACATCCATAAAAGTAGAGGATCCTATAGCCACCTCCCATAAGAGCCAGGATCCGAAATATCCATAGTATTGAAAACCCGTGATCCATAATCCGAAACGTCGTGATCCATAAAAAACGAAAATAGGTTAAGCGACGTAGGATAGTTTGTTAATTTAATTATTTTGTAAGTTGCGATCGGATCAAAGGGATTAGATTAAGTTTTAGAAAACATTGTATGGCGCGAAAATGCGTAATTTTAAGTTTCAATTTTTTGTAATTTTCAAAATGGAGTCGTGGTGTAATCTGAAAATTTACCTCTTTCTGAGCACAATGATGCTTTTTGTAATGTTAACAATTGGTAAAAACATCACGAAACCATAATATTCAAAAATCAAAATTTGAGCATTTAAAAAGCCCGCCGGGAAGTACCCGAATATGTTTTCAAGTTGCGGGTCTTGTTGTTATTTCGTCCTAGGGGCACGAAAATGTGATTAGAAGTGTACCCTAGGTAGTAGTAAGTCCTAGGCGGACCGACGCCAGGCTTGTAAGAGGACTTAGCTACTAAGATTCAGTAGTACGACCAAAGATCAGGCCAGCCGGGCCTTAAAGCGCTATCTCCAGCGAGAAAAATAAGGGGTCGTCGGAAAACCCGCCATAATCTAGACCCGTTATTGCGGAGTCCCCATTAGGCCGGGACTCGAGAGCTACCCGTAGACGCGATACGCGTGCGCGCCGGGCTCGTAGCGAGTCTAATGTAACGAGCCAATCCGATGCGGAGATTTTACCGTGTGCTAAGCAAAGAGAAAGAGTTTTACGGAGAAGACAAGACGTCTTCAGAGTCGTTCTGACTAGCACGAACGGTAACACGCGTCGTATTCGTGCTCACTTAAAACGGACGCGTATCGTGGCTAGTAGTGTTCGAACGCCATTAAACCGTCCGGGCGGACGGCTCTCATTGCGTGTGCGCGGTCGGGAGTGAATAAGGGCCTGTAAAACGACCGCTGAAGTGTATAATAACACCAAGTGCCCGTTAGTGCGCATCCTGTACACCGGCGGCTATCCGCCATTACTGCGGCGAAGCGTTTCCGATCCGAGACGGCCAGGCGAGGGTGAAGCGTCAACCAAAAGGCCACTGCGAGCGAATATCGGATTACAGTGTAGTGTACAGGATACTAGTAGCGCATCTGTCAACGAATGTAAGTCGCATGGTCATATACGCGCATTTCTTTATTGCATAAGCACGCGTCCAGACGAGGTCGAGTCATTTCTCGCGAGAGATTTATTACTTTTAATCCGCGGCGGGACCAGCGAAAAGGTCCTTGAACAAATTACCTTTATTTCATACAACGCGGATGACTGTGATTACGAGATTACTAGATTACCAGATTTTATATAATATTTTGTAACTTTCAGATAACTTTCAGAATATATATTGTTATTGCATTTTATCGTAAACTTCGAGTCCTTACTTACCTTCACTTGTCCGGATAGTTCCTACTAGACGCCGTTCTGTGGCACGAACCACACTTCGGAAACGAACTCGTAGTATAACCGTCAAAATATTAGTCATCGTCAGCAGCCGACGCGTAAGGACGACACGAACCACGCGGCACTAGCCCGTAGTAATACCTAGAGGGTATATTTTTTAACACGAGTCAAAATAACGAGTAGAATCACCGAGGGTTTCCTCGTTCCCGAACAAAGACGAGGTGGCGACCAGTAACACACGGAATTTCGGCTTTATTCTGACGTAACGGTTCACTGCTGCGAGCGCGAATTATACATAGTAGCTTATTACATTCAATTTTGTGTTATTACGGTCGAACCGGGTGGCCAGGAGGCTAGTTAGGGCGCGTAGCGTTCAAATCGAGGAGAACTGCTCAATATCCAATTTGCATGATGCATGGGGCATGGTGATAGGACATAGGAACCATAGGATATAGGAGACCTAGGACATAGGAGACATAGGACGTAGGAGATATAGGATATAGGAGACCTAGGACATAGGAGGCATAGGACGCAGTAGACCTAGGACATAGGGGACGTAGGACATAGGAGACATAGGTCATAGGAGACATAGGACGTAGTAGACATAGGACATAGGGGACATAGGACATAGGAGACATAGGTCATAGGAGACATAGGTCATAGGATAGATAGAACCTAGGATAAACATAGGACATAGGAGACATAGGTCATAGGAGACATAGGTCATAGGAGGCATAGGTCATAGGCAAGATAGAACCTAGGATAGACATAGGACATAGGAGACATAGGTCATAGGGGACATAGGACATAGGAGACATAGGTCATAGGATAGATAGAACCTAGGATAGACATAGGACATAGGACATAGGTCATAGGCTAGACAGGGTCTAGGATAGATATAGGATAAAGGTCAGGTCAGGCTAGGTTAGGGAAAAGATAGGCCAGACCGGGAACCAACACCTGGAATGGGAACAGGTCATAGGAAATAGGTGGATAGGAAATAGGTCCAAGGAAATAGGAAATAGGATATAGGTCCATGATAAAAAGCCCCAAATTCAAATGAGCGGTCAGGTTCTCTCAGAGAGACCAAATTTACGCACCTTCCGATACCCGGTCACATCCGAAGCCTGTATCTCTAACCGTTTAGGAGATATCGAAGGTTAAAGTTTTCTAACCTTTCTCCGTCGATATCCAGCCTTCATCCGTCGATATCTCCGCTTCTATTGGGAGTAGAGGGTCGTCATTGTAGTCCAAAATGTAGGGTTTTGAAAGGGCTTTAATTTGGTACCTGTCCGAAGCCTGTATCTCTAACCGTTTAGGAGATATCGAAGGTTAAGTTTTCTAACCTTTCTCCGTCGATATCCAGCCTTCATTCGTCGATATCCCCGCTTCTATTGGGAGTAGAGGGTCGTCCATGTAGTCCAAAATGTAGGGTTTTGAAAGGGCTTTAATTTGGTACCTGTCCGAAGCCTGTATCTCTAACCGTTTAGGAGATATCGAAGGTTAAAGTTTTCTAACCTTTCTCCGTCGATATCCAGCCTTCATCCGTCGATATCTCCGCTTCTATTGGGAGTAGAGGGTCGTCATTGTAGTCCAAAATGTAGGGTTTTGAAAGGGCTTTAATTTGGTACCTGTCCGAAGCCTGTATCTCTAACCGTTTAGGAGATATCGAAGGTTAAAGTTTTCTAACCTTTCTCCGTCGATATCCAGCCTTCATCCGTCGATATCTCCGCTTCTATTGGGAGTAGAGGGTCGTCATTGTAGTCCAAAATGTAGGGTTTTGAAAGGGCTTTAATTTGGTACCTGTCCGAAGCCTGTATCTCTAACCGTTTAGGAGATATCGAAGGTTAAAGTTTTCTAACCTTTCTCCGTCGATATCCAGCCTTCATTCGTCGATATCTCCGCTTCTATTGGGAGTAGAGGGTCGTCATTGTAGTCCAAAATGTAGGGTTTTGAAAGGGCTTTAATTTGGTACCTGTCCGAAGCCTGTATCTCTAACCGTTTAGGAGATATCGAAGGTTAAAGTTTTCTAACCTTTCTCCGTCGATATCCAGCCTTCATCCGTCGATATCTCCGCTTCTATTGGGAGTAGAGGGTCGTCATTGTAGTCCAAAATGTAGGGTTTTGAAAGGGCTTTAATTTGGTACCTGTCCGAAGCCTGTATCTCTAACCGTTTAGGAGATATCGAAGGTTAAAGTTTTCTAACCTTTCTCCGTCGATATCCAGCCTTCATCCGTCGATATCTCCGCTTCTATTGGGAGTAGAGGGTCGTCATTGTAGTCCAAAATGTAGGGTTTTGAAAGGGCTTTAATTTGGTACCTGTCCGAAGCCTGTATCTCTAACCGTTTAGGAGATATCGAAGGTTAAAGTTTTCTAACCTTTCTCCGTCGATATCCAGCCTTCATCCGTCGATATCTCCGCTTCTATTGGGAGTAGAGGGTCGTCCATTGTAGTCCAAAATGTAGGGTTTTGAAAGGGCTTTAATTTGGTACCTGTCCGAAGCCTGTATCTCTAACCGTTTAGGAGATATCGAAGGTTAAAGTTTTCTAACCTTTCTCCGTCGATATCCAGCCTTCATTCGTCGATATCTCCGCTTCTATTGGGAGTAGAGGGTCGTCCATGTAGTCCAAAATGTAGGGTTTTGAAAGGGCTTTAATTTGGTACCTGTCCGAAGCCTGTATCTCTAACCGTTTAGGAGATATCGAAGGTTAAAGTTTTCTAACCTTTCTCCGTCGATATCCAGCCTTCATCCGTCGATATCTCCGCTTCTATTGGGAGTAGAGGGTCGTCATTGTAGTCCAAAATGTAGGGTTTTGAAAGGGCTTTAATTTGGTACCTGTCCGAAGCCTGTATCTCTAACCGTTTAGGAGATATCGAAGGTTAAAGTTTTCTAACCTTTCTCCGTCGATATCCAGCCTTCATCCGTCGATATCTCCGCTTCTATTGGGAGTAGAGGGTCGTCATGTAGTCCAAAATGTAGGGTTTTGAAAGGGCTTTAATTTGGTACCTGTCCGAAGCCTGTATCTCTAACCGTTTAGGAGATATCGAAGGTTAAAGTTTTCTAACCTTTCTCCGTCGATATCCAGCCTTCATTCGTCGATATCTCCGCTTCTATTGGGAGTAGAGGGTCGTCATTGTAGTCCAAAATGTAGGGTTTTGAAAGGGCTTTAATTTGGTACCTGTCCGAAGCCTGTATCTCTAACCGTTTAGGAGATATCGAAGGTTAAAGTTTTCTAACCTTTCTCCGTCGATATCCAGCCTTCATTCGTCGATATCTCCGCTTCTATTGGGAGTAGAGGGTCGTCCATGTAGTCCAAAATGTAGGGTTTTGAAAGGGCTTTAATTTGGTACCTGTCCGAAGCCTGTATCTCTAACCGTTTAGGAGATATCGAAGGTTAAAGTTTTCTAACCTTTCTCCGTCGATATCCAGCCTTCATTCGTCGATATCTCCGCTTCTATTGGGAGTAGAGGGTCGTCATTGTAGTCCAAAATGTAGGGTTTTGAAAGGGCTTTAATTTGGTACCTGTCCGAAGCCTGTATCTCTAACCGTTTAGGAGATATCGAAGGTTAAAGTTTTCTAACCTTTCTCCGTCGATATCCAGCCTTCATCCGTCGATATCTCCGCTTCTATTGGGAGTAGAGGGTCGTCATGTAGTCCAAAATGTAGGGTTTTGAAAGGGCTTTAATTTGGTACCTGTCCGAAGCCTGTATCTCTAACCGTTTAGGAGATATCGAAGGTTAAAGTTTTCTAACCTTTCTCCGTCGATATCCAGCCTTCATCGTCGATATCTCCGCTTCTATTGGGAGTAGAGGGTCGTCCATGTAGTCCAAAATGTAGGGTTTTGAAAGGGCTTTAATTTGGTACCTGTCCGAAGCCTGTATCTCTAACCGTTTAGGAGATATCGAAGGTTAAAGTTTTCTAACCTTTCTCCGTCGATATCCAGCCTTCATCCGTCGATATCTCCGCTTCTATTGGGAGTAGAGGGTCGTCATTGTAGTCCAAAATGTAGGGTTTTGAAAGGGCTTTAATTTGGTACCTGTCCGAAGCCTGTATCTCTAACCGTTTAGGAGATATCGAAGGTTAAAGTTTTCTAACCTTTCTCCGTCGATATCCAGCCTTCATTCGTCGATATCTCCGCTTCTATTGGGAGTAGAGGGTCGTCATGTAGTCCAAAATGTAGGGTTTTGAAAGGGCTTTAATTTGGTACCTGTCCGAAGCCTGTATCTCTAACCGTTTAGGAGATATCGAAGGTTAAAGTTTTCTAACCTTTCTCCGTCGATATCCAGCCTTCATTCGTCGATATCTCCGCTTCTATTGGGAGTAGAGGGTCGTCATTGTAGTCCAAAATGTAGGGTTTTGAAAGGGCTTTAATTTGGTACCTGTCCGAAGCCTGTATCTCTAACCGTTTAGGAGATATCGAAGGTTAAAGTTTTCTAACCTTTCTCCGTCGATATCCAGCCTTCATTCGTCGATATCTCCGCTTCTATTGGGAGTAGAGGGTCGTCATGTAGTCCAAAATGTAGGGTTTTGAAAGGGCTTTAATTTGGTACCTGTCCGAAGCCTGTATCTCTAACCGTTTAGGAGATATCGAAGGTTAAAGTTTTCTAACCTTTCTCCGTCGATATCCAGCCTTCATCCGTCGATATCTCCGCTTCTATTGGGAGTAGAGGGTCGTCATTGTAGTCCAAAATGTAGGGTTTTGAAAGGGCTTTAATTTGGTACCTGTCCGAAGCCTGTATCTCTAACCGTTTAGGAGATATCGAAGGTTAAAGTTTTCTAACCTTTCTCCGTCGATATCCAGCCTTCATCCGTCGATATCTCCGCTTCTATTGGGAGTAGAGGGTCGTCATTGTAGTCCAAAATGTAGGGTTTTGAAAGGGCTTTAATTTGGTACCTGTCCGAAGCCTGTATCTCTAACCGTTTAGGAGATATCGAAGGTTAAAGTTTTCTAACCTTTCTCCGTCGATATCCAGCCTTCATTCGTCGATATCTCCGCTTCTATTGGGAGTAGAGGGTCGTCATTGTAGTCCAAAATGTAGGGTTTTGAAAGGGCTTTAATTTGGTACCTGTCCGAAGCCTGTATCTCTAACCGTTTAGGAGATATCGAAGGTTAAAGTTTTCTAACCTTTCTCCGTCGATATCCAGCCTTCATCCGTCGATATCTCCGCTTCTATTGGGAGTAGAGGGTCGTCATTGTAGTCCAAAATGTAGGGTTTTGAAAGGGCTTTAATTTGGTACCTGTCCGAAGCCTGTATCTCTAACCGTTTAGGAGATATCGAAGGTTAAAGTTTTCTAACCTTTCTCCGTCGATATCCAGCCTTCATCCGTCGATATCTCCGCTTCTATTGGGAGTAGAGGGTCGTCCATGTAGTCCAAAATGTAGGGTTTTGAAAGGGCTTTAATTTGGTACCTGTCCGAAGCCTGTATCTCTAACCGTTTAGGAGATATCGAAGGTTAAAGTTTTCTAACCTTTCTCCGTCGATATCCAGCCTTCATTCGTCGATATCTCCGCTTCTATTGGGAGTAGAGGGTCGTCATTGTAGTCCAAAATGTAGGGTTTTGAAAGGGCTTTAATTTGGTACCTGTCCGAAGCCTGTATCTCTAACCGTTTGGAGATATCGAAGGTTAAAGTTTTCTAACCTTTCTCCGTCGATATCCAGCCTTCATTCGTCGATATCTCCGCTTCTATTGGGAGTAGAGGGTCGTCCATGTAGTCCAAAATGTAGGGTTTTGAAAGGGCTTTAATTTGGTACCTGTCCGAAGCCTGTATCTCTAACCGTTTAGGAGATATCGAAGGTTAAAGTTTTCTAACCTTTCTCCGTCGATATCCAGCCTTCATCCGTCGATATCTCCGCTTCTATTGGGAGTAGAGGGTCGTCATTGTAGTCCAAAATGTAGGGTTTTGAAAGGGCTTTAATTTGGTACCTGTCCGAAGCCTGTATCTCTAACCGTTTAGGAGATATCGAAGGTTAAAGTTTTCTAACCTTTCTCCGTCGATATCCAGCCTTCATTCGTCGATATCTCCGCTTCTATTGGGAGTAGAGGGTCGTCATTGTAGTCCAAAAGTAGGGTTTTGAAAGGGCTTTAATTTGGTACCTGTCCGAAGCCTGTATCTCTAACCGTTTTGGAGATATCGAAGGTTAAAGTTTTCTAACCTTTCTCCGTCGATATCCAGCCTTCATTCGTCGATATCTCCGCTTCTATTGGGAGTAGAGGGTCGTCCATGTAGTCCAAAATGTAGGGTTTTGAAAGGGCTTTAATTGGTACCTGTCCGAAGCCTGTATCTCTAACCGTTTAGGAGATATCGAAGGTTAAAGTTTTCTAACCTTTCTCCGTCGATATCCAGCCTTCATTCGTCGATATCTCCGCTTCTATTGGGAGTAGAGGGTCGTCCATGTAGTCCAAAATGTAGGGTTTTGAAAGGCTTTAATTTGGTACCTGTCCGAAGCCTGTATCTCTAACCGTTTAGGAGATATCGAAGGTTAAAGTTTTCTAACCTTTCTCCGTCGATATCCAGCCTTCATCCGTCGATATCTCCGCTTCTATTGGGAGTAGAGGGTCGTCATTGTAGTCCAAAATGTAGGGTTTTGAAAGGGCTTTAATTTGGTACCTGTCCGAAGCCTGTATCTCTAACCGTTTAGGAGATATCGAAGGTTAAAGTTTTCTAACCTTTCTCCGTCGATATCCAGCCTTCATTCGTCGATATCTCCGCTTCTATTGGGAGTAGAGGGTCGTCATTGTAGTCCAAAATGTAGGGTTTTGAAAGGGCTTTAATTTGGTACCTGTCCGAAGCCTGTATCTCTAACCGTTTAGGAGATATCGAAGGTTAAAGTTTTCTAACCTTTCTCCGTCGATATCCAGCCTTCATTCGTCGATATCTCCGCTTCTATTGGGAGTAGAGGGTCGTCCATGTAGTCCAAAATGTAGGGTTTTGAAAGGGCTTTAATTTGGTACCTGTCCGAAGCCTGTATCTCTAACCGTTTAGGAGATATCGAAGGTTAAAGTTTTCTAACCTTTCTCCGTCGATATCCAGCCTTCATCCGTCGATATCTCCGCTTCTATTGGGAGTAGAGGGTCGTCATTGTAGTCCAAAATGTAGGGTTTTGAAAGGGCTTTAATTTGGTACCTGTCCGAAGCCTGTATCTCTAACCGTTTAGGAGATATCGAAGGTTAAAGTTTTCTAACCTTTCTCCGTCGATATCCAGCCTTCATTCGTCGATATCTCCGCTTCTATTGGGAGTAGAGGGTCGTCATTGTAGTCCAAAATGTAGGGTTTTGAAAGGGCTTTAATTTGGTACCTGTCCGAAGCCTGTATCTCTAACCGTTTAGGAGATATCGAAGGTTAAAGTTTTCTAACCTTTCTCCGTCGATATCCAGCCTTCATTCGTCGATATCTCCGCTTCTATTGGGAGTAGAGGGTCGTCATTGTAGTCCAAAATGTAGGGTTTTGAAAGGGCTTTAATTTGGTACCTGTCCGAAGCCTGTATCTCTAACCGTTTAGGAGATATCGAAGGTTAAAGTTTCTAACCTTTCTCCGTCGATATCCAGCCTTCATTCGTCGATATCTCCGCTTCTATTGGGAGTAGAGGGTCGTCATTGTAGTCCAAAATGTAGGGTTTTGAAAGGGCTTTAATTTGGTACCTGTCCGAAGCCTGTATCTCTAACCGTTTAGGAGATATCGAAGGTTAAAGTTTTCTAACCTTTCTCCGTCGATATCCAGCCTTCATTCGTCGATATCTCCGCTTCTATTGGGAGTAGAGGGTCGTCATTGTAGTCCAAAATGTAGGGTTTTGAAAGGGCTTTAATTTGGTACCTGTCCGAAGCCTGTATCTCTAACCGTTTAGGAGATATCGAAGGGTTAAAGTTTTCTAACCTTTCTCCGTCGATATCCAGCCTTCATCGTCGATATCTCCGCTTCTATTGGGAGTAGAGGGTCGTCATTGTAGTCCAAAATGTAGGGTTTTGAAAGGGCTTTAATTTGGTACCTGTCCGAAGCCTGTATCTCTAACCGTTTAGGAGATATCCGAAGGTTAAAGTTTTCTAACCTTTCTCCGTCGATATCCAGCCTTCATCCGTCGATATCTCCGCTTCTATTGGGAGTAGAGGGTCGTCATTGTAGTCCAAAATGTAGGGTTTTGAAAGGGCTTTAATTTGGTACCTGTCCGAAGCCTGTATCTCTAACCGTTTAGGAGATATCGAAGGTTAAAGTTTTCTAACCTTTCTCCGTCGATATCCAGCCTTCATTCGTCGATATCTCCGCTTCTATTGGGGAGTAGAGGGTCGTCATTGTAGTCCAAAATGTAGGGTTTTGAAAGGGCTTTAATTTGGTACCTGTCCGAAGCCTGTATCTCTAACCGTTTAGGAGATATCGAAGGTTAAAGTTTTCTAACCTTTCTCCGTCGATATCCAGCCTTCATCCGTCGATATCTCCGCTTCTATTGGGAGTAGAGGGTCGTCATTGTAGTCCAAAATGTAGGTTTTGAAAGGGCTTTAATTTGGTACCTGTCCGAAGCCTGTATCTCTAACCGTTTAGGAGATATCGAAGGTTAAAGTTTTCTAACCTTTCTCCGTCGATATCCAGCCTTCATCGTCGATATCTCCGCTTCTATTGGGAGTAGAGGGTCGTCATTGTAGTCCAAAATGTAGGGTTTTGAAAGGGCTTTAATTTGGTACCTGTCCGAAGCCTGTATCTCTAACCGTTTAGGAGATATCGAAGGTTAAAGTTTTCTAACCTTTCTCCGTCGATATCCAGCCTTCATCGTCGATATCTCCGCTTCTATTGGGAGTAGAGGGTCGTCATTGTAGTCCAAAATGTAGGGTTTTGAAAGGGCTTTAATTTGGTACCTGTCCGAAGCCTGTATCTCTAACCGTTTAGGAGATATCGAAGGTTAAAGTTTTCTAACCTTTCTCCGTCGATATCCAGCCTTCATCGTCGATATCTCCGCTTCTATTGGGAGTAGAGGGTCGTCATTGTAGTCCAAAATGTAGGGTTTTGAAAGGGCTTTAATTTGGTACCTGTCCGAAGCCTGTATCTCTAACCGTTTAGGAGATATCGAAGGTTAAAGTTTTCTAACCTTTCTCCGTCGATATCCAGCCTTCATTCGTCGATATCTCCGCTTCTATTGGGAGTAGAGGGTCGTCCATTGTAGTCCAAAATGTAGGGTTTTGAAAGGGGCTTTAATTTGGTACCTGTCCGAAGCCTGTATCTCTAACCGTTTTAGGAGATATCGAAGGTTAAAGTTTTCTAACCTTTCTCCGTCGATATCCAGCCTTCATCCGTCGATATCTCCGCTTCTATTGGAGTAGAGGGTCGTCATTGTAGTCCAAAATGTAGGGTTTTGAAAGGGCTTTAATTTGGTACCTGTCCGAAGCCTGTATCTCTAAACCGTTTTAGGAGATATCGAAGGTTAAAAGTTTTTTCTAACCTTTCTCCCGTCGATATCCAGCCTTCATCGTCGATATCTCCGCTTCTATTGGGAGTAGAGGGTCGTCATTGTAGTCCAAAATGTAGGGTTTTGAAAGGGCTTTAATTTGGTACCTGTCCGAAGCCTGTATCTCTAACCGTTTAGGAGATATCGAAGGTTAAAGTTTTCTAACCTTTCTCCGTCGATATCCAGCCTTCATCGTCGATATCTCCGCTTCTATTGGGAGTAGAGGGTCCGTCATTGTAGTCCAAAATGTAGGGTTTTGAAAGGGCTTTAATTTGGTACCTGTCCGAAGCCTGTATCTCTAACCGTTTAGGAGATATCGAAGGTTAAAGTTTTTCTAACCTTTCTCCGTCGATATCCAGCCTTCATTCGTCGATATCTCCGCTTCTATTGGGAGTAGAGGGTCGTCATGTAGTCCAAAATGTAGGGTTTTGAAAGGGCTTTAATTTGGTACCTGTCCGAAGCCTGGTATCTCTAACCGTTTAGGAGATATCGAAGGTTAAAGTTTTCTAACCTTTCTCCGTCGATATCCAGCCTTCATTCGTCGATATCTCCGCTTCTATTGGGAGTAGAGGGTCGTCCATGTAGTCCAAAATGTAGGTTTTGGAAAGGGCTTTAATTTGGTACCTGTCCGAAGCCTGTATCTCTAACCGTTTAGGAGATATCGAAGGTTAAAGTTTTCTAACCTTTCTCCGTCGATATCCAGCCTTCATCCGTCGATATCTCCGCTTCTATTGGGAGTAGAGGGTCGTCATTGTAGTCCAAAATGTAGGGTTTTGAAAGGGCTTTAATTTGGTACCTGTCCGAAGCCTGTATCTCTAACCGTTTAGGAGATATCGAAGGTTAAAGTTTTCTAACCTTTCTCCGTCGATATCCAGCCTTCATCCGTCGATATCTCCGCTTCTATTGGGAGTAGAGGGTCGTCATTGTAGTCCAAAATGTAGGGTTTTGAAAGGGCTTTAATTTGGTACCTGTCCGAAGCCTGTATCTCTAACCGTTTAGGAGATATCGAAGGTTAAAGTTTTCTAACCTTTCTCCGTCGATATCCAGCCTTCATTCGTCGATATCTCCGCTTCTATTGGGAGTAGAGGGTCGTCCATTGTAGTCCAAAATGTAGGGTTTTGAAAGGGCTTTAATTTGGTACCTGTCCGAAGCCTGTATCTCTAACCGTTTAGGAGATATCGAAGGTTAAAGTTTTCTAACCTTTCTCCGTCGATATCCAGCCTTCATCCGTCGATATCTCCGCTTCTATTGGGAGTAGAGGGTCGTCATTGTAGTCCAAAATGTAGGGTTTTGAAAGGGCTTTAATTTGGTACCTGTCCGAAGCCTGTATCTCTAACCGTTTAGGAGATATCGAAGGTTAAAGTTTTCTAACCTTTCTCCGTCGATATCCAGCCTTCATTCGTCGATATCTCCGCTTCTATTGGGAGTAGAGGGTCGTCATTGTAGTCCAAAATGTAGGGTTATTGAAAGGGCTTTTAATTTGGTTACCTG
>NW_020230722.1:0-81327 GCF_003227715.2 Harpegnathos saltator | reverse complement strand
TTACTGGGAGTAGAGAGTCGTCCATGTAGTCCAAAATGTAGGGTTTTGAAAGGGCTTTAATTTGGTACCTGTCCGAAGCCTGTATCTCTAACCGTTTAGGAGATATCGAAGGTTTAAATTTTCAACCTTTTCCGTCGATATCCAGCCTTCATCCGTCGATATCTCCGCTTCTACTGGGAGTAGAGGTCGTCCATGTAGTCCAAAATGTAGGGTTTTGAAAGGGCTTTAATTTGGTACCTGTCCGAAGCCTGTATCTCTAACCGTTTAGGAGATATCGAAGGTTAAAGTTTTCCAACCTTTCTCCGTCGATATCCAGCCTTCATTCGTCGATATCTCCGCTTCTATTGGGAGTAGAGGGTCGTACATGTAGTCCAAAATGTAGGGTTTTGAAAGGGCTTTAATTTGGTACATGTCCGAAGCCTGTATCTCTAACCGTTTAGGAGATATCGAAGGTTAAAGTTTTCCAACCTTTCTCCGTCGATATTCCGCTTCTACTGGGAGTAGAGAGTCGTCCATGTAGTCCAAAATGTAGGGTTTTGAAAGGGCTTTAATTTGGTACCTGTCCGAAGCCTGTATCTTTAACCGTTTAGGAGATATCGAAGGTTAAAGTTTTCCAACCTTTCTCCGTCGATATCTCCGCTTCTACTGGGAGTAGAGAGTCGTCCATGTAGTCCAAAATGTAGGGTTTTGAAAGGGCTTTAATTTGGTACCTGTCCGAAGCCTGTATCTCTAACCGTTTAGGAGATATCGAAGGTTAAAGTTTTCTAACATTTCTCCGTCGATATCCAGCATTCATCCGTCGATATCTCCGCTTCTATTGGGAGTAGAGGGTCGTCCATGTAGTCCAAAATGTAGGGTTTTGAAAGGGCTTTAATTTGGTACCTGTCCGAAGCCTGTATCTCTAACCGTTTAGGAGATATCAAAGGTTAAAGTTTTTCAACCTTTCTCCGTCGATATCTCCGCTTCTACTGGGAGTAGAGTGTCGTCCATGTAGTCCAAAATGTAGGGTTTTGAAAGGGCTTTAATTTGGTACCAGTCCGAAGCCTGTATCTCTAATCGTTTAGGAGATATCGAAGGTTAAAGTTTTCCAACCTTTCTCCGTCGATATCCAGCCTTCATCCGTCGATATCTCCGCTTCTATTGGGAGTAGAGGGTCGTCCATGTAGTCCAAAATGTAGGGTTTTGAAAGGGCTTTAATTTGGTACCTGTCCGAAGCCTGTATCTCTAACCGTTTAGGAGATATCGAAGGTTAAAGTTTTCTAACCTTTCTCCGTCGATATCCAGCCTTCATTCGTCGATATCTCCGCTTCTATTGGGAGTAGAGGGTCGTCCATGTAGTCCAAAATGTAGGGTTTTGAAAGGGCTTTAATTTGGTACCTGTCCGAAGCCTGTATCTCTAACCGTTTAGGAGATATCGAAGGTTAAAGTTTTCCAAGCTTTCTCCTTTGATATCTCCGCTTCTACTGGGAGTAGAGGGTCGTCACTTACGGCAAAATGTAGGGTTTTGAGAGGACTTTAATTTGGTGCCAGAACCAGGCCTGTATCTTTAACCGTTTAGGAGATATCGAAGGTTAAAGTTTTCCAAGCTTTCTCCGTTGATATCTCCGCTTCTACTGGGAGTAGAGAGTCGTCAATTACGGCAAAATGTAGGGTTTTGAGAGGACTTTAATTTGGTGCCAGAAGCAGGCCTGTATCTCTAACCGTTTAGGAGATATCGAAGTTTAAAGTTTTCCAAGTTTCTCCGTCGATATCTCCGCTTCTACTGGGAGTAGAGAGTCGTCACTTACTGCAAAATGTAGGGTTTTGAGAGGACTTTAATTTGGTGCCAGAACCAGGCCTGTATCTCTAACCGTTTAGGAGATATCGAAGGTTAAAGTTTTCCAAGCTTTCTCCGTCGATATCTCCGCTTCTACTGGGAGTAGAGAGTCGTCACTTACGGAAAAATGTAGGGTTTTGAGAGGACTTTAATTTGGTGCCAGAACCAGGCCTGTATCTCTAACCGTTTAGGAGATATCGAAGGTTAAAATTTTCCAAGCTTTCTCCGTTGATATCTCCGCTTCTACTGGGAGTTGAGAGTCGTCATTTATGGAAAAATGTAGGATTTTGAGAGGACTATATTTTGCTGCAAGAAACAGGCCTGTATCTCTAGCCGTTTAGGAAATATCGAAGGTTAAAATTTTCTAACTTGTACCTTTGATATCTCCGCTTCTAGTGGGAATTGAGAGTGGAAATTTATGGTAATATTAGGTATAGGACTACATTGTGGCAAGAGCGCGTTCCTGTATCTTGAACCGTTTAGGAGATATAGTAAGTTAAAATGTTTAACTTGTGATGTTGATATCTCCGTTTCTCCTGTGAATTGAAAGTCGAGCTTTATGGTCAAAGTAGGGTTGATATAGAACTATATTGCACAAGAGCGCGTGGCAAGAGCGCGTTCCTGTATCTTTAGACCTTTAGGAGATATCGAAGGTTAAATATGCTATCGATGAGGTTCGCTTATATCTTCCATTTATCTCAAGAGCACTTCTCGGGAACGAAAGGTTCCGTTCGAAAGGTTAGTCTGCGATAAAAAGTGTCTTGCGATCTGAGGCCGCTGTTGTTTAAAGTTAAATTGCAGCAGCAGCAGTATCGGTCAACCTTGAGACCGGCTGCTAACATCCATTTGTGACTTCTGCCGCGCCTTTGCGATTACCGATAAATTCAGTTTTCTTGATTGCTCGCGCAATTTCAAGTGGCGGCCATAATATATGGCGAGAATGCATGGCAATATATGGGAATAATATATGGTAATAATATACGGCAAAAATATATGGCAACAATATATGGCAACAATATATGGCAACAATATGTGGCAACAATATAAGGCAATAATATAGGACAATAATTCATGGAATATATTTTTCGTTACTAGAATCAATGCAAATTTGCGGCATGCACAATGTAATAATAAAAGTAATAATAAAGTAATAATAAAAGTTCTTTCTGCGAGCTTTGAGACAGACACTCACCAATAATGATATTGATGATGTCCTGTTGCATCCAACCAGATCCATCAATGTCCGCCCATGTCCGCTGCCGCTCTCCATGTCGCGCAACATCTATCTTGCAGCTCGTCCCACGGTGATCGCTACACTTTTATCACACTTCCACGACGCGGTCGATACGCGGTATTAGAACGGCGATATTTACATCAATTAACGAACGTTTTACTCGCCATCGGTGGAAACTTTTGACGCGCTGTGAAACGGACTCTATAAACTCGATCGGCGAGGAGTAAGAACCGTGTGAAAATTTATTGACTCGTCCAACGGATTTTTACGGTGCTTTTCGCGATTGCGTCTGAAAAGTCGCGAAAATGTGGGATTATCGATATCTACGAGTGAAATATTCGCGATGCGAATGCACGCGAGGAAAGATTAGACAATCAGAAACCGGTCCCCCTTAGGGAGCGCGAAGAGAAAGTGCAAAGTTTTCACGCATTATAACTCTGTCACGACGAAGCTTACGCGATACTTTGGCGAAATGAGAATTTAAGTTTTCTTTGTTAGCAACGCGAGTAAAAACGCGTATATTGACAACCGCGGTCGCGATATTCAAAGGCACGCGAGCGAGGATACCTCAAGCTCGGCGTGCGCTGGCGCAATTTCTGCGCGCATTATACGCTACTCGAGACAATAGGGATTGTGATGAATGGACAATATTGCCAAATAATTCTACAGCCTGTTTTGCAAATAAAAGAAAAGTAGCTAACGATATCGGCATTTAGGTATGAATATATTTTATACGGACAATTGAATATTGTCAAATAATTAAATCGTTAAGTAATTCTGCGGCCCGCTTGCAAAATAAAAATAAAGCAGCTGATGTCGGTGTCGCGTTTGTACATGTGAATATTCTCTTATTCAGATGACTGAACATCAAAAGAGAATCATTCAGTATTTTAAATCTTGTATGTAATGCAGGCTATCGATCAAGTAATCCCCTGATTGTTTCGAGCAATGTATTTTATTCAACGTCACAAATACACACATGCAAGTATTTATTTGCAATTCGCATTGACTCGAATGATATTTTTTAGTCCCACATCCGTCATGCAGAATTTTGTTTCTCTTTTCATTTTGACTCACCGAAACGACTTGCAGTCAAAGCCACGTTCCGCTTCCATTCTGTAACAAAAATTCACATTCGCTCATCAGATTTGACCAACGAGTGCGGGCGAGTAAAAAAGTAGTTTACCCTCTGCGATCGTAATTCAAGTCGGGCCGGAAATTATATCCCAGCTCTAGATCGCCAAGGGTCAAACAGAAGACTATAGTAAACTTGTAAACTTACCTTCAAGCCGACTCTGCTTGGCCCGAACCGAATCCTCCGGTGCGGCATCCGCATCCACCGGATTGTTATTGCTTTCCGCAACAACTGAAACAGAAAAATAATTTTCTCGGTTGATAACTTGCGGTAGAGAGAGAATATCTTTGATCGGGACGAATCGAAAATACGGATATATTTTGATACGGAATTTTTATCTTAATATTTTTGTTCCAACATTGAAAATTCAAATGGGACTTGAAGCTTTCAAGAGAGCTGATAAGGAACAAGTTACAAAGGCAAAGATCGTAAAGAGTTGAACACAGATGTGTAGGAAACTTGTAAACTTTACCTTCCGGCCGACCCTGCTCTGCCCGAACCGGATCCTCCGGTGCGGCATCCGCGTCCGCCGGACTTGCTTCCCGCAACGTCTGGAACAAAAATTTAGCGTTGGTAAGCCTTGGTTGGTAAGCTGCGGTAGAGAAAAAATGGTTGGTCGGGATGAGTGGAGAATATTCGCTACGATTTTTTTTCTTTATTGACATTTAATGTCTAGATAGGAGCTCTTGAAAGAGCTGACGAAAGAAAATGGCAATAAGAAGCGGAGACAACAGTTGTGTGCTCTCGAAAATATTCTTTTACGGATGGACATTTAAATTCAGATCCCGTAACAAGAGTAAACAAACTTGAAAGAAGCGCTGACCGGAAACAAAAAAGGTCGCAGTCTAAGAAGCGATATGACGTTGAATATTCTACACAAGACCAATATTCTCACACAGGAATTGGGAATGATTCAGAATGTTTGATTGAGAACATGATGAATTCGAGATCCACGTCCATGGACCGTTATCCGTCTCTGTCTGGATCAATATCTTTTGTATACAACAACGCAATAAATAGATAGACAGAGATTGACGAGAGTAATTGCAAATTCATAAAGTGATGATTACTAGTCGGATGATGACGGATTGTGAATGCCGAGCGCGGAATTCCGACTTCTTATTCCCGGAAAATTCGTCAAACGTACGCTCTCGTTATCGGAGACCTCCCGCGTAATAAATGGTTCCACATACCTGGAAACGTGACATATCGCTGCCGGCGTTCTGCTTCTCGACTGCTGAAGTCCTCCGGATTTCACTCGCTCATGCTTCTAATGCTGATACTCGCGATTCGACCGTGCAGTTAATGAATGAGATGCCGACGCGATGCCGATTGAGTATCTCGAGGACCGACGAGATATATTTCTTTTAATTACACGAGACGGAAATGACGAGAGCGTCGCGCACGGCTGCTGCTGATGGAATGAGGTCGAATACATGAGGTGCGCGAGTATTATAATACGAAGGGCAAAAAGTGTCGTCGCTCGCGAGCCGATCAACACAATCGGCGCGATGTAAACATTGCGGGCCTCGGCGGCGATTGAAGCAAGAGAGACTTGCCTTTGAGCGTCTCTTGTTTTCTCGAAGGTTTCGGAACGACGAGGGGAATGCGAGGAGGCCTTTCAACTGTACGCGACATTGATGCACTCTATTTATTGATTACTGAAAATAAAGAAAATTACTCTGTCGAAGCATCGGACATTTGTTAGCTTTATGTTAATTAAAGAGGAATGTATACGATTAGAAAATGTGTTAGCAACTAATTGTACAGAGTGTAAGTTGTTGTGACGCCGTTTTCAGAGAATAATTAAAGGTCATGGTAGCGTTAAAGAATGGAATTTCATCCTATGCGAATTTAGTCGCGCTCTTATTAAATATTAGTCCTGTATAAAATGTCGTATTTAAAAGTATTGTTTCGCATTCACGAGATTTTGTCGTGAATTCTGCTGTCGGATTGGATCGCGGGTGAATACTTTTTAATGCGACGGGGAATGGAACGTGAAAATCTTGTATGCCTCTGAATCCGAAAACGATTAGGAGAAGAAGTGAATATTTTTCAATACGAAAGTTCGCATTTAAAAATTATCGATTGCGATTGAATACAAGGCATATTTGAAACGAATTGAATCCTTGTTAATGCGAAGCATTCACTACTGCCATCTCGCATTTAGCGCGGTGAAATTTAATGGGAACTAATACTTTTTATTTTCCCTTTCTTCGGATCAGAAAGCAGAATTCAGACGTATTCAAAATGTCAATACTTTTTAATATGTTTCAGTTCGACATTTTATACAGGGAGATTATCCGCTGCGGACAATAACTCTTCTACTTTTCATTTAATATTCAATGATGATAAATAACATTTAATTGCATTCGTTTGGCTTTTTTTATTTCGAAAATAAGAAAATATATACCGGGGTGAGATTTTACCCATGACAACATTAACATGATTTTCTTTGATGCTTTTTTTAAAAGTTCAAATATTTCGTCAACTCGCGGGATATTTATAATCGGAGTCTCGTCACGTTAATTACGTGAATAACACGTGCTTCTCCGAGCGGATCGAATGCTCACCGACGGCCACTGTCAGTGCCACGAGCGAATGTCCGGAGCGGACGGGATGCTGAATTAAAAAACAAGACGAAATGAACGGGACGCGGACAACGATACATCATGCATCTCCATACATGTCAAATTGTTTATTATAGAAGAGACTTTGATACGGCAATATATATTCGAAGATTTAACATTTAATGTACTTTTATTTTTTCTGCTCCTCCCCCTCTCTCCCCCGCTCTTTTTAGACCACCGGGCATAGTCTGGCATAGGCTGGTATTCATAGTCAGGTCTTTTATTTAAGACCGTCTTAAGTTCACTTTCAGGAACTCTATAGCCAATGAAGTGCTTTGTACAGAGTTTGAAGATAAACTTAAGACGGTCTTAAATATAAGATCCAACTATGAATACCGGCCATAGAGATAGCAACTGTCATTGCAGCACGGACATAAACCGCCTGAAAGTGGATGTAGCATGGACTTCCACCATATGCAGATTTTACTACCGAGACCTGTAAGTGGATGTACTATCGTAGTTCCCCTCTCAAAATGGATGCAGATGGCGTCCTTTCCCCTGTGCGGAAAGTCGGTGTCGCAGAAAATGTCGTATTGGCCGCTCTCAGGTTACTCTCTGCTTCTGCAGACTTTTAGTATTCTGTCGATTCATTGATGTGTTGAACATAAATTCGAGATATCGAATGTTTATAACTGCATTTGTTCATTATAATATAAATGTTGGAATTATTTTTTTTTATCAAAATCTTGTATTTGTGATACATCGGCCATTGTATGAACAGTTAACGTTTAAGTCAATAAATTTATTTAAATATAAAATTAAGTACAAAATTTGTAGTGAATATCCTCGTATAATATAAAGACATAAAACACATTAAGTTTTGTTTCTAACATGATATATCATATTCAACCTCTTCCATATGTACAAAATGTCATTAGCAGATAGTTTTGCAAGTTGTTAACGTTACAGGTAATAATAAAGTAAGATTTAATTGTATTGCATAAACTTTTGTACCAATTGATTTATGAAGATGTAACATTATTTATTATTTATGCTCTTTGTGAAAAATTGGATTAAAAAGCTGTACATGTATCTTTTTATTTGAAAAATGGCATTTGCTAGTCGTTATTTTGTCTCCAGGAGATATATTAAATCCATATTAATATCTACAATGTCTACATTGTCAACGATGGATGAACGTATGTTAAAAGGAATACAGAAGGTGATACCTAGTTTGATAAATACCAAATACAAAGGCCAAGATGGTAGAATTGGAGTCTTTGGTGGCAGTATTGAATACACAGGAGCACCATATTTTGCGGCAATGAGTGCACTGAGGACCGGTGCTGATCTTGTTCATGTTTTCTGTGCAAAAGATGCCAGCATTCCTATTAAGTCATTTAGCCCAGAACCGATAGTTCATCCAATATTGGACCAGCATGATCCACTAAAATATATAATACCTTGGCTGGATCGTCTGCATATTATTTTAATTGGACCTGGGCTTGGCAGAGATGAAAAGACATTCAAAACAATTGTTGACTTAATATCAACCTGTCGTGACTTGAAAAAACCACTAGTTATCGATGCGGATGGGCTGTTCCTAATCTGTCAGAAGCCAGAAATCGTAAAAGACTACCCAGGACTCATCTTGACACCAAATGCAATGGAATTCAGCCGTTTAGCTAAAGCAGTTTTGGATAGGAACATTGCACCATCCCCTGTAGTCAAAGCTTCTGATGTGAAACATGTGGCAGAGACTTTTGGAAAAAATATAGTAATATTGCATAAGGGAGCAAAGGATGTAATTGTGGATGGTCACAAAGGTACTGAAACAATTTCCTGTGGATTGGCTGGCTCTGGGAGAAGATGCGGTGGACAGGGAGATCTCTTGGCTGGTTCCTTGGCCATTTTTTGGTGGTGGGCTATCTCTGCAGGAGCAAGCGAATGCGCTCTGTCACCTGCGATAGTGGCGTGTTATGCTGCATCTAGACTAATTCGAGAGTGCAATACGTCAGCATTTAAAATGAAGCAACGAGGAATGTTGGCATCGGACATGTTGGAGCAGATTCAACCAGTCTTTAACAAGATCTTTGAGACTCATAGTGCCAAGTAACACAAAAATGCATCGTGAACTTTTTCAGTTTTATTTATGTTGTTTGTATATGGCATTGTTTTCTTTGATGGAAAGGAATATATAATTATTTATATATGTAATTGTTTATATTATTAAAGAGAAACAGTTGGGAATAATTATATATAAAAATAGGATATCAATGATTATTATTGCGATTTTATTATGGGTTTTAGAACTTCTTCGTTCAGTGGAAGAGGTCGAATACGAGCTATTGTTTCGTGAAGCATGCACGCATCCTCGTAATATCTAAAATTTATCAATTTATTTTGCGTTGTGTAAAACTTTGAAAAATCGTAAATAAATATATATTTCTAATTTTACTTTCATTCTCTCTTGTATACACATGTAATTTTGTATGACTATAAAGAAATAAATATTATAAAACCACAGTGCATATATGACGTATTAATGTTATTTATTCGCAATAAAATTCCTGTATTTCTGTTGTAGATAATATACGCATATTTTCTGCAAAATGTGTTTCACGAGAGGAATTTATATATAGAGAACTATTTTTCTCCCATTTCGAATTCATATTTACTAATACGATAATAATATACATGATGGGTTTTATATGATTCATTTTTCAGGAAATAAGGACTAAGGCGATTTTGGTAGGGATTAGCAAATGTTCAATACTAATGTAAAAATTATAGACACATATTATTCATGTTTTCGTTTCAATAATTGTCTTGATAAAAAGTTTCGTTTCATTTCTACCCGATCGTTGTAATTATTTAATTAATTAGAGCGCTAGACTACTCCGCTTAGTCGAGTAATGCGAAACAGCTCGGAAAGACTGTTCTACAGGTACTAGAGTTATCTGGCTAACACACTTATGGTCGTAAGAACCCCTTAATTCTATAACTTACAGTCGAGAAAATTAAATACAAAGTGGATTTTAAGTACAGGTAAAAAAGAAAAAAAAAAAAGAAGAGAAAAACAAGAAACGCAGAAACGCGTCGAGAAGTATTGGCGTATATCTACATTAGTTTTGGCATAAATATTCCAAATACTGTGCGTTCACATTGGAAAAGTCCTTCTTGTTCGTTGAGAGACCTTTCGCGGCATCAGAGTACATACGCAAATTTTAATTATACCTATACTAGAATCGGTGGACTACGAGTAAAACGTCAATACGGATGTGTGATTCCCACGGACTAAGATCGTGGGCGGCATATCCTTCGTGAGTGACTCTAACCAGGCCATGTATAATGGCGCCGAGACCGCACTCTTCCTCGGCATTGGTAAGGACCTGAAATTGTTTTAAATAATGAAAGCGTCCTCGAAAATTATAACACGACGTTATGATACGATCGCGAGCTCCAACGTTCTTGTTCGCACGTACATTACTACTAAAGTAGACTGACTCGAGTTCTCCAGTAACAATTCACGCAGTCGTAATTGCCGATGGGTCTTATCCCGTAAAGTTTGCAGCTCGAGGTCGGTGACACAGCATTCTGAAAACGACCATCGTTATCACTGAATGTCGAATATGAACGTCAAGAGTATAAACCGGAAGAACAAGGAAATTACATACCTGAACACGTACTTGAATTGTCCGAAGAATTGTTCATCCGGAAGTCGGATATCAGTTTGTCGAAAAAGGACTGCGTTTCCTGTTGCGGCTCGACGCAGATGCCGTCTACCATCTTCAAGCTGCTGTATTTTATCCGAGCTTTGCGCATTATCTCAACCATCCTGCGAAATTCGAGCGAAAATTGATAACACTCGTCCGCGTGTCCGCGTACGATGTTATTCATTGAAGGCATTTACTTTCGACAAAGAGCGTTGAAATTCTCGTTTATACGCTCTGCTTTATACTTACTCTTTCTCCTGAGCATCAATGTTCTGCTTATGATTGGCTAAAGCGAATATTCTCATCTTGCAGTGTTCCCAACCAGATCGCGTGCTGATTATATACGGTAAGAGGATCGTCAGACCTGCCGAGTAATAAATTTTGCCGCATACAGATCAGCCAGAAATTTTCGTTAATTCCGAACACGAACGACTCGGCTCGGATACGTATATATTGACGTCCCGTTGATCGCTCAAGTATAATTTTGTCAATTACCTCCGTCATCGTACAACCACCATACGTCAATCGTCCCCTGCTTGTGCTTCTTTTGGAAGATTGTCATATTCTCCGGTATGGAGGCCATACCGTTGCTTTTATCGCTGAAATAATAGACAATTAATTAACAGCGGCAGACGAATTTGCGGGGCAGCTCCGGGCGATCACAGAATCGATATTCGTACACTCACAGCAGTCTGTCGAGAGCGAGCTTCTTCTTCTGCTTCAAATTACCCCGCGCGTTCCAGTGTATCGGTGAATCTCTCATCACATTTGTGACGTCGGTGGGTGTGACGAACGACGAACCTGAAACGATCAAATAACCATCGAAGATAATGAATGTCGAACATGTAAAATTGAAATTTCATGACTTCTTCGCACAACGCAGCGGATTTTTTCCTCTTCTTTTCTTTACCGAATGTTTAGACCGGCTCACCGCGAGAGGTGAGTGAACGGTCGCTTTGAACAACGATTTAATTCGGCATCGTCAAAAGTAGAAATAAAAAGCGTCCATCTCCATAAGTGGTACGATCTTCTTCAATTTCACTTCAATATATCGCGGCCATTTTACCTATCGTCGGTACGCTCTGCACTCTGGGGATCTGCGTGCTCATGGAGAGATCGCTGTCGGCGTGCATCAAGGTGTTGCCCGCCAAGTCGTAGCTGCTTTGAGCGAGATTTCCGTGTTCTTCGTCCCCGTTCGCACTGATCGCGCCGGAGAAGTCCAGTCCATCGGCGATCCTCAAAATAGCCACAGCCAGTTTGTGGTCAAAGGCATTGCTAAGGGGAAGAAATCATCGTGAGAGACCACGAAATGCCGCGCTCTCGCTACTGATTTATTTACAACCCAAGAGTAATCCCGAAGTGGACTATTCTTATACCTATACTGCGATAAGTGGAATCACATGGCTTTTCGCACTATAATAATAATAATCTGACTGATTTTTAGGTTTACGCAGAATAGAGAGGCTTGATTTGCTTTCCGGCTTGGTATCGCGTGAATTTCTTGCCGACATGCCGGTTCGCTTCTTCAGCGAGAAAAACAACCTGAAATTCTATACGTACAGTGATAGTAATAACGTTGACTTACTGGAGAACATTGAAGTATTCCTGCAGGTCCTTGTGATTGCACGTCGACCAGTGAGTCTTGTAGCCCATGAGAACCACATTGGGCGCTAATTTGCCAACCCCGCTGGCCTGCATCAGCGCGGCGACGCCTCGCTCCAGGCTCATATCCTCCACCATGTGGTAGAACGATTTGATGCGGTGTTGGTACAGCCACGTGTAACCGTTTCTCATACGTACGGAGCGTAGACGATACGACAGTCGCGTCTGAAATCATATCGGGACGTTAGTTTCGTGTGTTCTCGTTGGCTGGTGTGCGGAAATGACCGGTACGCAAGTGTGTCAGATCGAGTTTCCTGTTCTCGTACCGGGAAGACTTCGCCGGAGATCAGCAGCGAATTATTCTTCGTGATGAGGTTCGCCAGGTGTATCAGCGCCGGCCTCGAGCCAGGTAGGCCGGTGAGCGCGAGAATCTGCGGCGCGTAATTCTTCACGTGCTCGTCCATGCTGTTCAATCTGGAAGTTTTCGCAGACTTTAGAGCGCGTCGCTTCGGCGATAATTTCAGGCTGGGATATGTCAACACATCCCCCCCATCTGTGAGACTTAATCGACTGAAAAAGAACGCCGTTCAACACCGTACTTGTACACGACGGAGAGCGCCGTCTTGTAAGTTTGCGCTTGTGTGCTGCTGCCCCAATTGACGTCCGGTTTGCGGTAAACCACTATGAGGTACAACGCGAAGATGATGACGAAGGTGACGAGCGAGGTGACCCAGTCGATGAGGAACATAATCGCCACGCAGATGATGAACCCGAAGAGGGACAGCCAGGTGTTGTAGTACTGCAACAGTGACAAATCCACAAGATCGTTGTGTAAGCCTTGCCTATGTCGCGTCAGTCGTTCGGTTGACTCTTAGCACTCACCTTGAAGCTGGGTCGCCAGCCGAGCGATCGAATCAGCGCCGCGTGAAAAGTGCAGAAGTTGATTAAGGCGTACGACGCTAAGTAAAAGTTCGAGATCAGCGGCGCGACTGCGTTGAGATTGGCTGAAAGGAAAGCGATTCGAGAGTTTCGTCGGGGTTCGACAGTGGATCTTTACACGCTCAATGGGAGTTGAGTCTCTTGAAAACGACGAGGGAGAAACGCAGGCAGGATCTTACCGATCAAGAGGAAGAGACCGGCGACGCAGAAGGTGAGGATGTAGCCTCGGTAGGGCTCCCCGGACTTGCCGTATCCCTTGCTGAAGTAAATCAAGCCGGGATAAATTTTATCCTGACCCAGAACCTGAATGAGTCGCGGCACGGACAATAAATTCGTCAGCGCCGTCGACAGGGTAGCCGCGAAACATCCTGCGTAAATGAGCGGTCCCCAAAGAGACATCAATTGCATGACCTGCGAAAGACAAACGCGTGTGCGTGTGGAAAATCGGCACGGCATAGATCTTTGCCCTTGTTATTATTAAATCGAGAAGAGACGCGAGAATCGTCGCATCCCTCGGACAATTTACTGATAAGCAATAATTGCTGAACGGAGAAACAAGTCGCACAAGTTCGGCGGAATCAAGTAATCTCGCTCAGCATTTCAAGGTCTCGAGCATTGGAAAACAATTATATCTTCGTCTTTAAACGAAACGCTTCTTCAAATTGAGATCAGGAAAGAGACGCAAGATAACATACTTCGGGACTTCGTTGTATTCTCAAACATAGCTAAAAGCAATGTTCTTCAGGTTATTCTCACCGAATAACTGTTGTGCAGCCCGTACGTGCAGTTGACCCCGGCAGTGCAATTCATGATAGTGTTGTTCAGCAAGCCGCCCGCGTCTCTGGCAGCCGCGCCACCAGCGAAAAGGACGAACGTTACATAACTCAGCATGGAGATCAGCAAAGCGAGGAGAGTCCCGATCGGTATGCTGCTTCCTGGGTCCTTCAGGTCGCCGGATATATTAGCACCTGCCTGGATCCCGGTGACCGACGGGAAGAAGATGGAGAACACGGAGAAGAAGGTTTGATTGTTCTTCTCGGAGAAACGATAGTCCGACTGGAGATTACTCATAAACACTTCCGCTGCGGAAATTAATTATTCTCAGCCGTCAAGTCAACTTCCGTCGTAAGGGCAGCGCGTGAGAATTAGAAATTGCTGTTATTGGCTTATTATTATTATATATCCGTTATCGCGCCTTACTTCGCTGCGTCTAACTTCGCGCTTACCGGAGAATCCCTTGAAACCTTTCGCCTCCTGCTCCAGATTCTTCGGTCCCATGACAGTACCGATGAGAAAATCAAAGATGGCACCCACGATTACGGCGATGAGGAAGTTTTGCGCCTGGGGCGAGAGCACAAGTTATCAGATCGTTCGCGCAAAGCAGCGATTTAATCGGCGCGATTAAAACAGCACCAACGAGCATTCATTCGATTTATTTTGAATATTTCATCGCTTTTACTTCTTCTTTTCATGTATATGTAGTTTTCAAGATTTCAAGATTTAATCTTGAGAATCATGTTATTCGAGAGAAAAGGCAAATCAATCGGATATACCTTCGACTCCCACTCCATGCCGACTGCGCAGATAAGAATCATAACGACAAGCGCTATAATACCGACGATTCTAACGTCATTCACTCCATTATCTATGATCTTCAAGCCGTATGTCTTCAGCAGATCGTTCAGCGAATCGCAGAAGCCGATTGTGTTCATAGAAGCTGCTACCGCATTCGCGAATGCAAACACGATGCCAACCGATGCGCCAAACTCCGGCCCGAGAGATCGAGATATGATGAAATATATCCCACCTGCAAGTCAGTCTCCATTGTATACCCTAATTACTTCTTCATAATGGGAGTTGATAAAAAAAAAAACAAGAAAACATGGAACGTTTCTTCTTACTTCGTCATTAAAGCTTATTCTCTTGCAAATATCCTCTAACGAAACACAAGAATCGTTAAGTAATTTGAAGTGTCGACCGGGAATATAAGTTTCGACTAATCTCGACTTCACTCAACACTACGTAAATGACGTGAAATGAAATCGATCGGATGAAATTCCGCGAAAACAATAAGCCCGACATTGACTCGGCTATATAAGAGAGCGACCGGTCGTCTGCTCGCCAAGATCGATGGGGCGAGTAAACGCATCGCCGTCCGACATAGATCTCTTTCCGAGGAAAGTCTTTTTTCAGCTCGGCGGAGGAAAGAGAGAGAGAGAGAGAGAGAGAGAGAGAGAGAGAAAAGAAGGAAACCGCCAGCGTCGTATATCAGACGATAAAAGTCGAACGCGAGCGCTCCCGGTGCCGCGGCGCGGTGCCACTCCTTCGGAAAAAAAGAATTACAGAATGCGTTATACGGTGGTAACACACCTCCCTTTACTTCCCCATTAGTGCTAATTGCACTGAGGCTAAGCGTCGTAATGACGCAGACGACCGCCGATATTCCGATAATGACGATACTCTGCAGAATGCCGGCCTGCGCGACTACCCATGAGAGTCGCAGAAACAGCATAACGCCCCATATGTTGAGCAGACATGGTATGAGAACGCCTTGGATCCATCCTAATTTTATTCCGCTGTGGCCCTGCTGACCGCCTGCGGCGCTCCCGACCTGTCCGCTCTCGACATTGGTGTCCTGAAGTCACGATATTTGCGTACTTTAGACGCGCAATTCGTCGCGCGAGATTCTCGAAGCCGTCGTCGTCGTCGTCGTCGTCATCGTCGTACAGCGCGCGCGAACGTCGTATCGCAAATTGCATAATTTTCGTGGCGTTACGCCGTCGCGCGATACAATCGCGACGATGCTTAACCGATCGACGATGCTTAGGGGCGTTCGGGAAAACGCGAAATCAGCGTGCAAATTTCTCACGGACTCCGCGTGAGAGGAAGTCCGCGGATGATGATTTTTGGGCAATTTTCGTTGCAAGGACAGACGAGCGACATTCCGACATTCCGACTGACGGCGACTGAGACGTTGAAATTCAACAATGCGCCTAAGAAAGCCCGCTCTTCCACGCGATATCTCCTCTAATTTCACCGGGCGGATGTTTACTGCTGTGCAAACTTAATAAACTAGTTTCCCCTCGCTCGATGTGCTCATCAGTCGCACAGTTCGATCGCCCGCGAAGGAGACCGACAGAGAGAAGTCGCGCGCACACTGCTTGGCGGATTCCTTTTGTTATCTGACAGAATTTTACTTCTGTAATTGCGTTTCGCGTGTCATCTCGAAAGTCATCATCGCTTCGTCGCAACGGCTTTATCAACTGTCTAGGCCCGAAAGCGGTTGGAATTTAATCTCAGCATTTTTGCTAGCCTCGTTCTCTGATAAAGAAGCGGCTTCTTTTCCGCGTAACCGCTCGATTTCCGATCAGTCGGCCGATCACATCGACGCCCATTCGCGACCGGACAGATTTTCGTCTGCAAATTCTCGATCAATTCTCGCGTTCTTCTCCCGCCTTCTTTTCCGAAAGATCCACGACGCGGTTTTCGAGCGACGCGATTTAGCGGGGAGCCAGACGTCAGTGAAATTCTAAATGCGACCTTCGAGGCGACTGAAATCGATGAATATTCAAGCGCATTCAACCGATAAGCCGTATCGTTGTGGCGTATATTGTGGCAGAAAAATTAAAATGTCGCCGTACTCGAGTGCGACGTTATTTCCGTGTGCAACATATAAATCGTACATTCGTAAGCGCACCGATTCCTTTATTAAAACAACAATGAACAATACAAAGATAGCGGCGTGTACGAACGATGTAACGTCGTCGTCGACGAGATGCGTCGAGATCCGTAGATAGTAGTTCCGTGTAATCTGATAACTATATCGAGAGAGCGAGATATATGGCTTAGGTAAAAAGATTCTTTCGAGTAGCGAATATCATCCGTCGCGAAGCTTACCGAATAATCAGGTCATATTCATGAGTCCGTTACCGGACGAAATCGTCAGATTTCTTCCCACGACGCCGAGTCGTCACGACAAGCGGAAGCTTCTAAGCATATCGGTAGCGAGAACGGTAGCGAAAGAAATCTCGATTTCCCTTTGCGAATTTCCTTAATGCGAAATCGAAATGTCGCAAACGTAGAGAAATTTCCTCACCTTTATCAGATTTCCCTCGTGCAAAGTGTTTAACGATGGCCTCTTCACACGGCGGCTCACTCTGCAAAAAAGTTTCGACAAGTGACATATACGCAGGTATTGACTCCCCCCCCCCATTCTTCTCCATCCGTCGCCGAATTCACCGACAAATCGTTTCCAGATAAATGCGAAAAAGACATTAACGATCTTTTAATATGTAGGGCGTCAGATATCATAGCGAAAGCCGTGCGTCAATATGATACGCGATGAATCGCGCGCGATATATACGATATACACGTTAATACCGCCCGTATAATTAATTCGCAAATATATACCTATAATAATCCAAGCGTGGAACTACGTCCCACAGTCCGCTCACGTTTAACGTCATCGGGGATCGTTTGTTACTTTGCAACTGGCCGATCACGTCGTCTTCCGGCGTTCTGCCCTGGAAGCGACTCTCCATCTCGTCGTACCTGAAAAGTGCGCTCGATAAACAACACAACATCGCTCGTTTTCCGCTTGTCCTTGCTCATTATGCAAGTCGTTATCCTCTTGCACGAGCGCTTAAACAATAGCAGCTAATTAGCTGCTAGCTCTGCCGCGATAAGGATTATAACCATATACGACCGTATCGAGACACTAGCGACTAGTAGAAAACAAAAGACTAGTTGAAACACTAGCGACTAGTTGAAAACAAAAAACAAAAAACTTTAAATGTCGACAATCGACTCGAATCCGTAGCGATTTAACAGTGCGATATGACGATGCAATCACGTGACACCTGTGGCCAAAAGAATCCTCGTGATTTAAACCACTACAGACGCCTCGCGCGTGTCCGGTGCAGATGCGAAAGAAAGAAAGAAAAAAAAAAAGAGACCTTAGAAAGTTGGTAGAACGGCGGACGGTGCAATTTCCAGAAAGAGTCGTGCGACAACGATTCAATATTGACCCGAAGGTCTCGCGTGGAGTGATAATTGGAATTAAGGACATCATGGCTGTATATTGGAGTACTTCGCGGAAAATGCTAAAGGACGTGGTCGTCGCGCCAATGAGTCGGGCGTGTATTGGGGCGTCCGTGGAGGCGCGCGATTATTACACTTTAATTAAAAGCGCGCCATTCGCCGATCATGCTAAGGCGTAATTTGTCGCAACGCGCGTAATGCGCCAGACGAATTGCCGAGAACGCGTAACGAAACGCTGCGATAAAAGCCGACGGGACGTTCCTGTTGCGCTCGGTCTGCCGAAAGGATACTGACCGTCTTCCGCTTTATCTAGGGGCTTATATTAATGGTGCATGACTTTAACCCGCGACGCGTGCCGGAGATTCCCGTGCAATTATTTCGGTCATCTTCCCAGCCGATGAAAATCGGGAAGCACGCGAGACCGGAGATCTATTCGCAAGCGTACGCGATTTTCCGCGATGGTCGTTCGAGGAGGACGCGGCGAGGTCCAACGGCGTATGATTAATATTGATTCGCGCTCGTTGTTAAATTAACAGCGTTTCATCGCTCGAATTAGCCTGACCGGGTTGGCTCGTACGTCGCTCGTGTAAATGAATATGCGCTCGATAGCGCGAAAGCTGAACGGAAAATTTTGCGGACGCAGCGTGTTCATTCTCAGATCGGTCCGATGCGATTTTTCAGCGGAACGAAGAAACTTTGGGTCGCATAGATTTGTGTACTACGTAAGTTTATTGTGACGCTGTCTTATATGAGGAGAGACAAAGGCGGTACAAATGATACAAGAGATAATCTGAGCGAATGATATGAGATAAAGAGGAAAAAAAAAGAGGAGAAGGAAAATGAGAAGGAAAATGGGAAGAAAAACGAGAAATTATTAAAGAAGGAAAACCAGAAATGCGGTTAAACAATATTCTCGGAATGGAGAAAGGAAAATAAAATTATTGTATTGTTAATTTCGTGGCGCGCTCAAAGAGCTCCGCGATAATCACGGCCGGCGCGGGAACGAATTACGAACTCTGGTCAACCTGTCGGTGCAGCGACATGATCGATACTTTTTACGAGATCGAGTGCTGGTCGAGTAATTTAATAAGGTGAGGTTCCTAAGAGAATCCATCGAAGACGCATCTTTGGACGTTTGCCGATGTCACACACGTGTCTCCCGCCCCTACGTTTACGCGACGACGCGACGCGACGGAGTAATGTAATATGGGACGGAGAAAATACCATTTCTTGAGATTACTGATACCGTTCCCGAAATATCCGGCGCTTCATAATCGAGCTTCTCAAAATTCGATGACATACTTTGAGCGATGTCGATCCTTTGGAAAATCGACTTGCATTAATCGCCGAGCATTATATGCACATAAATTTCAAAGCTAACCCACACATATTTCATACAAGCTCGAGTCCTTCTCTGCGGTAAACGTTTCACGTTATTTGCAAGATCCGCGATCGTCGATGCGAAGTACTTGGAAAGGAGGGGAAGAAAAATACGAAAGGCACGCAGGGAAGGAAAAATGAGGGAAATATGGAGAATGCGAGAATATGGACTCTGCGAGGAAGCGGGACAAAAGGGCGACTCCTTCGCACTTTGCGAGACATTCGCTCCGGGGAGATTCTCCACGCGACTCGACGTACATCGGCGCGCACGAGCACCCGTCGGCGCATAATCGCGGGTCAACGAAATGGAAAACACGGTCAACGTGCACCATAGCGTCGAAATCGATGATGAACGCCCGCGGCTGTGCACGATTCATTTGCATCGATTTACCGCTTACGTCCCGTAAGCTCCCGGCTCGCGCACAAACGTACGTCGGGTCGAATAAATTAGCGAGACGGATTTTGGCGCCTTTTCCGGCGAGGCGCCTTCACTTTGCTATTTACGATCTCGTTGATCCTCTTGGATAGCCGACGACACGCACGTTCCGCAGACGGTCGTTCCACTTATCAGACTCACCGACGAACAAGACGTTTGCTTATCGACTTATCTGCCTTGCGCAACCAGCTGACATCCGATAATCAATTAAAATAATACGCTAATCTTGCATCTTGATGATTAAATCAGTTTACTCCGAGGTGCGAGTCGATCGCGATAACGTGTGTGTGTGTGTGTGTTTACAATTACGAATTTGCGTCTCATCGACCCAACGCGCTCTTTTTGCAGATTCGACTGGTGAAATTGACACTTTCTCAGGAAACCCTCTATTTTCCGAATATTGAACGAGACGCTCGGAAATGAGATTGATTAATTGCTCAGTAATTGAGATACACGTCGTTTGTACGCTTATGTGCGACGTAATTGCTTGCGATAATACGGGCGAAATCGGTATTATTTTTCTTCAGAGAGAAGTGCCCATTGAAACATGATCGATTGACGAAATGTGATCTACGGTTCAAAAGTGAAGAGCCATCGAGGGGATACGTTTCAAGCGACACGAAGACCGCTTTTCCACTATCGGCTGCAATCTATAGTTTACATTGAAAGTACTCGAGCGTAGGTTCGGTGCATTAAATTACGCGACGACATTTGCAAGTAAAAAAGTAAACCCGTAAAATGCAAGCGCACTTGGAAGTATCGACTCGAAAGTACGACGGACGTTTACTTCACTTTTCGCAGAGCAAGCGCAAATGGAAAAGTAGAAGGTGCGTTCACGTTCGAGACGGTGATATAGAGGTCAGGCGGTCAGGTCAGCTGATAAAAATTCAATTTCTTACATCGAGGATAAATCACTCTGACTTACATCCTGCGTATCGAGTGCGTAGGCGAAACCCGGTGCAATTAAGTAAACAGGCTGTGCACGAAACTCACGTACATCGACGAGCGGATGACGCGCGGATCACTCGAAAATTACCAACAGCACACGTATCGCGTTTCAGTGGAACAAAGCCGAAATGACAGTCACAGTAGAATCTCAATCGAAGCTCAAAGTCGTGTTCTCTTCAACGATTGCAGTCTCGGAAGAGGAGCGTGTCCAGCGCGATCTCACGAAATTTAGCGCGCGCGCGACGTCGGGAGTATCGCAGCGCACGAAAAGCGCATCGAACTAGCCGGCAGTGCGCAAAGCAACGAAGTTAAACAGTGACTATCAGCTGTGCACGCGCGAGCTTGCGAAAGTGGAGCGAAACCGGCGACGCGAATTTTCGAATGAATCGAGCCGAGTGATCGGCATCGAGGCGCCTGCGGCTCACATGGATTCACTCGTCCGTCCGCGTTTCACGAATGCCGCTGCGAATAATCCGAGCGACCGCGGAGAGCCCGGGATTTCCCGCGCTGGAAAAAGCGTATCAATCTGGACTCACGGCGCGCGGGGTCCGCTTGAAAGATCATACGAGTGGAAGTTCGACGGGCCGCGCGCGCGCGCGCGATCTCGGCCGGTGCCGTTGAGGCGAACGATGAGACAATCTAACACGACGAGGCACTGAGCGTCGCGAAAACTTGAACCTCGTGTGGTTCAAGACCCCCCCGAGTGCAGGCATTAAGGAAGGAAGCATGCGTCGAATTTCCCTTTCCACGAGCGCTCACACGCGCCCACACGCCCGCTCGTACGTACGAACACACGTGCGCCGCGCGTACCTGCGCGGATCGCGCACGACAGCCATTTTTGTCCATTATATTCCCGGACACGTGCGAAAAATATTTCGACGCGTGCACGATACGCGTGTCGTGTGTTTCCCCTCGCAGGTTTTTTCGTCGCCCGCTGATAAATATATAGTCGTGTGTGTGTGTGTGTGTGTGTGTGTGGTGTGTGTGTACGCACATCGACAGGGATGCTCGCAAAGGCGCGGCGTCGTCTAACGCCCGTCTGCCGCGGCAAATACGTATTATTTATTTATTTATTTATTCTTCTCGGGAACACTGCCCTGCGAATTTCAATGTCCGTCTTGTAGAACTTGCGAGTCAGCCTTGCAGAGATTTTCGGACTTGGATATATCGGGTGATGCCTCATCAAAGGGTGAATATTCGCGAAGCTGAGAAAGGCGCGCTGTCGAGCTTTCGCGTGGGCGGCTGCTGCGTGAGTGTTTCGTAAACTTCGACCCTCGGCGTGTTTTGGTTGGGAATGAGGGAAAAGGAAGAAAGAGGAAGGGAAGAAAAGAGGAAAGAGAGAGACAGAGCCGAGTGATTTTCGAACAGCGCGCTTCGCGGAACAGCACGCCGCGGACAGAAATGCGGAGCAGCCGCGATGAGAAGAGAGAAGGCGCGAAGGTCGTGCCGCGGTGATTCCCTCGCGTTCTGAAATCCTTTGACGCCTCTTCACGCTGCACGCTAGCGCGGAGAGAAGCACTCTGTGCGCGCGCAAAAAAGCGCGGCCAGAGGAGACTCGCTCGAACAATGCCGCTTGAAGTCGAAATTTCGTGGTAACACGCAGAAGCCGTGTGGAGAGCCGAGACATCAAACGCGTGCGATATCGAGAGAAATCATATCGGTTTGTATAAATTGCGCGAGATGATCTAAAAAAAGAAGGTGAGGAAAATGATCTAAAAGAAAACAGGAAAAGATAGCGACTGGGTTCTATTCCTGACGCGTAAATCCGCAAAGGAAAAAAGCACCACGTGCGTTAAAGGATAAATACGAGTTGCTACGAGTTGCGTCGTAAAGTTTCCACACGGGACAAGTTGTGCAATAAAAAGTAGAAGAATATCGATGTATCTTAAACTAAAAAGAAATAAAAGGTACAAGTGTGAACAGGAAGAATCGAATGAAAAACGTACCTTGATAGATCGCGCGTGAAACTGATTCAAAAATCACACAGCCGAGAGCGAGCTGCAGTATCGGCAAATCACCCAATTTTTAAATTTATCCAATATTCCCAATTTATATATATATATATATATATATTATGCGCAAAGTTTTTTAGCGTAATTAAGAGAGGCAGGAATCCAACGGATCTCGCCTTTGTTTCGGATATGCGCGCACTAATTCACTGGTGCTTTGTCTCCCTCTTGCGGGGACGCCTTCGCGACGAAGATGTGAGACGAGACGATCTAGCGGATTATATCATCATTATCGCGAGGATGGCTTCGCGAACGTGTCCTGCGAGCGACTACCACCTTTTTCAGTGGTGCCGTCATTATATAGACGGCGAGGAACTGTCAATGCGGCCGATGACGTTGGCTTTGCAAGATACACGCCTACGCTATCAAGGCGCCCTTGCGGAGATACGTTATCGTGCGAACTACCGCTTGAAAATTTGTCGTCGGGAGAAGGCAGATCGCGCCCGCGGATCGCGGATTATCCTTAATATTTATCCTTATTAAGCGCTGCTGGCCACCATGACGCACGATTCGTACGAATCCTTCGCGACGTCTCTGTTCTTCTGCGACGCGAGGCGAAGATCGATTCGCAGCAACACTTCGCTCGCCATTAAATTGTCGAGTTGCGAGCGAGAACTCCCTGGAGGAGGAGGGACGCGCGGACATTTTCCTCCGGGTAGACGTTCGGTAGCATGAAATATTTATTTTCGACTGTCTCTCATCGAGATAGTCTTCCTTATTGATATGGCTGCCTGTCGCCTTCGCCATGAACGACGTGAAAATACGACGCGCGATATTTCAGACGCTGCACAATGTCGGCGGCTGCGCTCGCAGCCGGCAGTCGCACTGATTCGAGTTGCAAATATCGCTGTTATACGTGTAAGTCGTCATACGTTATACGGAGGAACTAACGAGAAGGAATTTATCGGCGATTATCTCGGTATTCTCTTATCGCTCACGATTAGTACACATTTTTGTTTCTGCCCGATCGAGTGTTTGGTCGGTTAAATAATGACAAGTGTTTAAGTCAACAGTCGCCTCGTTTGCTCGCGCGCCGTGTCGCGATTACTTTCGATACGTCTTGCGTATTTTCATACCTCGTTTGCTCAACGTATCGCCGAGCAGAAGCAGGAGCAGGAGGAGGAGGAGGAGGAGGAGGAGGCTATGATTTACGAATTTACGCCCGCATCCGAGCGGAAATGTCGCATTGTGTGTACTCGCGTTCCGCCGCGCGCGGGATGCCGCGCACAATGGACTTGTTCTTCTTAACTCGAGCTAACGCGCGCGTGCGGATTTTTCTTCTCCCTTCTGTCTTGCGAGCACAGATATACATATGCATTTTGTTTCGCGAACAGGGAAGCACGCCGAGCGCGCGCTTCGACGCGAGAGAACGGACGTGACGCGTTCGAGCAGCGCCTCGGTGTTCCTCTTTTTTTTATTCCCGCACTCGTCTTTGTCGTTTTTACACGTCGAATCGTCGCAGCATTTCACCTCGCCTCTGTGCGTCTGTGCCGATAGAAAAAAAAATCCACCTGCGAGACGCGTTTCGATCGTGTCAGCCTGGCCGACGACATCGCATTACGCTAACGATGCTTTACTGCCGGGCGTGTGCAGCCGATAATCAAACCCACGGCCGTGCGACCACGAGATCGCGCAAACGATGGGCACATTTTTTTCTCCTCTTTTTAACGTCCTCTCAACGAGCTTAGCGTGTGCGCGCACCGCGCGAGAGTTGTGCTGATTTATCTTAATAGAGACAAGCGAGCTCTTGGCCGATACGCGCCTTCGCGCGTTGCGCCGTTTGACGTCACGTGGCGCGAGGCAGCGAAACACGTGAAATTCCGTGAGCGACTGGCCGCTGGCTGATGCAATTAAGCCGCCGAAAGTCCATTGTTGCTCGCGCCTCGGCTATTTGTCTATTTGCCGGTCGGCGCGTTTGCTCTCTTTTCTGCGTAAACAGACTGGCGGACTGACGGCAGACGCGTGATGAGACACACTGCCGGAAGGAGACGTCGGGCATGGCATAAATCCGTCATGCGAAACAATGTCGACGCGTCGCACGATCCTTGGACGAGCTTGTGTCATCGGGCCTGCAAGCTTATGTAAAGCGAAGCTTCATCGCGACGCGACACAATTCTCTGCGGATCGGAAGCTACGCTAATTCGGCGTACGACGAAACTCCGCTGTGCGATAAAAGTTACGACAACTCGATGCACAATAAGAGCCTTCGCGCGCGCTTCCCGTCGAATTACACGCAAATGATTCTGCGGGTAATCCAACTCGCGGGATGACACGCGGGCGCAATTCTCGCGACTCTCCTCAGGCGAGGAAGGATCAGGACCTGTCGATAATAATTCGACTCGAGTTCTCCGCCCTGGCGGATCTGCCGGCGGCTCTTCCCCGCTGTGCGGGGGAGATTGCGGCGCGAAATGTCGCGGAGAGAAATCGCGGCTGAAATCTGTATCCGATAAAGGGGGGACATTATCCGCCGTGTGCGGGAACACGTTGTTTCTGTTCAAAAAGCGCGGGGGTTGAGAGCTCCCGCGGCCGCGAAAATTCTCTCTCGCCAACGAGGCCCACAGCGGGGTTTTAGATTTGCAAGCGGAGGTTGCAGGAGGAGAGACGAGGCTGATTTTCAGAGCGACGACAGGTGAGCCCGACGGAGCGTTGGATTTCCATATTCGTGTGGAGCGCGTAATTACATCGCGGCACATTTCGAAACGCGCGTCGACTGTGTACCGTTCGGTTATCGAGTCGGCTGTAGATTCGTCATCGACATTGTCGTCGTGAGACACGACGGCGTAGTGGGACGCGTGTCCAAATACTTTACCGGATCAAACTGCCGGCGAACACGTTGCCCGCCAGGCAGAGGCACGTCGATTGCGAGGATACTCGCTAAATCCCCCTTTGTGCGTCGCCTCGACACTGATCTTAATCCTGTTTACATTCCCGATAGCGATCTCTCGAGCGAGAAACGACGGGATCCCGATCCAATCGTCGTATGATTTTTAATACTGAGTAATTGCACGCAAGTGACATCGACAATCGTCGCGCGCGCGCTCGCGAGTGTGTGTAACTTCCGCGTATCGTGAGAGCGTCGGATATTGTTCAGATTGTGCCGTATTGTTTTTCGCTGGCACGCTGGAAGTACACCGCGTAGCATGAATAATTGTCCAACGGGCTAATTGAGATTGATGAAGCTCATTGGAAGGAAAGGAGAATAATGCAATTAATTGGGCGTTGTGAGCGCGACGGCGTTGCGGACGTCGAAGAGATGAGACAATTGCGACAAAACAGCACTCGTCGTTAAATACGAATAAGAGAGAAAAAAATATTTGGAGCTGTAAGAAATATAAAAGATGCCTTCGTTGCAACTTGACGTTGTTAAAATTGCGACGTCTCGGCGGGGGTGAAACGGATCGAAGGGTCGCGAGTATCTGCGAGGAAATCCTTTCTCTCGCACAGTTCGCGGCTCGCAAATGTTTCATTAATATTCATCGCGCAACTGTCAAAGAAAACGTCGGTGCGTCTCAAGTTGGAAGTGACATCTGAGTCTTTCGAAGATTACGCGCAATTATTTGCTCACACATTGTAACGAACTGCCGATGCGCACGTGGAGCGCGATGCCGGCCCGAAATTGTTATACGTTGTTAACGAGCCGCGTTGTGGAGGGACGAGAGTTTGACAAATGGCCAATATTTAAAATTCCACGCGCAGCAGTTGGCAGGCCGGCGCGATACAAATATTTGCCCGAATAGCTGGAAGAAATGTGCCGTCTGAGAAGGACATCGCTGATTCACCGCATAGTTTCCCGCCGCGAAATCGAGCGCCCCGAAATCAGCCCGACTCGAGTCGCACGACCCTTATGCGGAATCCGCTTTGATGATGACTCCACCTCGGCTTCTCGGTGGAACCTTGTCACTGAGGAATCTCGTTATGCAATATTTTCCTACAGGCCAGCTGCGACCGTTTCACGGAGCTATTTGAGATTTATATTTCGCGACGCACGCGCAATATTTGCGGAAGAGCTTCCGAAATCGAGCGACTGATTCATCCGCGTCCATCGTTCGTCGGATTATTTCCTGCCAAGCGTATCGCGGAACGAAATTTGCCGGCTGCGCCGGCATTAATTTTCATTTGGAAAGTCATCTCATCTGCGATCTTGGAATTACTTTTCCGATCTGTAACGCACACGAAACAAGCCAAATCTTCAGTTTGAATTTCACGTAGGATTTCGACGATCTGGCGTGTAAATGCACTCCCCGAAAAATATATTCTCCAAAAATCAGCGGGACTTTCGACTTTGTGGAATTTAGCTTGAAGCTCAACGTACGTGGCCAGTCGGAGCGTGTTCCAACTAATTGTGTATGCCGAGCTTGTGCTTCTGCATAATTCCCCGTCCAGACGTAATAAATTCCGAGTTTACTTCTTACGACTTCCATACGACCTGTCACTGTATCGCGGCAGAAGAGGCGGGCAAGGTGCTGCTTGTCAAAGTTGTGTGAAAACTTGAAGTGTAAGTGCTCTCCGGCCGGGCACGTAATCTACCAGGAAGGCCAGTTATAGCTCGCCCGGCATCATGAAACGCGCGGAAATCCAAATTAACGACTCGGTTGCGAAACCGCGGCCGTTCTCCGTGCGTACAAAGGGGCATCGCTGGTTTTTCGTTGTAATTATTTTACTTTGTCGCATGACGACCGCGATTTGCACGGGGAAGAACATTCAGCGCACAACAAAAGCAAAAGGCGTCGCGAAAAAATATAAGGGGTGAAATTATATGACAAAAGTTCTTTTCTCACTACGAAACGGAGGAACGAAAATAAATTGCTGAGAGTTTTTTCTTTTTTTTTTATTTAGGATTTTCATTTCATTTTTGCAAAGGGATTCATTAGACTCGACTTTATCGTTTGAGTATTTCGCAGATCTCCATTTCACTAGATTTTGTTCGCTTTAGATTACTACGGAATAATTGTTGTATATTACATTGCTGTTGGAATAATTAACGTCAATGTATCATCCTGGTAAGAATCCTGAAGAAACATTTCGTAATCCTCACGACTGCAGCCGAAATGAATGCCGAGTCAGACAGATATGTGAGCACCGTTGATTAGTCGAAACCTCGCGTAATCAATAACACGGCTGCTCCTCGATCTAAAAATACAATTAGTGAGACTTCTTATACCTTAAGAGGGCATATGATCGGCCCTTGTCGTCTATCGATCGCGTCTCATACGTTGTATGTCCATCATCGTAATTGCGTCGTCTCAACCGATATGAGCCAAATTGCCCATTTGCAATTACCGTAACGATTATTAAGTCGGCGAGCCACGAATCGACACGCGCGCGCGCTCGTGAGAGAGAGAGAGAGAGAGGGGGAGGGAAAGGGAAGAACCTGGAGTGTACTTAACAAAATGATCGAAATTCGAAATACAATTGAAAGAAGAATGCTCCGGTTAATGAATCCAGTCGTGTCGTCGGCCGTTTCGGCGTCGCGCGTTCACCGTCGGTGGTCAGAAATAAATTATACACAGTCAAACGAATTATGCGCACAGACGAACGCGATACGTAACGCGGAACGTATCAGCGATGTATGAGCAATATCGCGAAGGAATGAGTGCGTCGCAGATGAATCGCAATTGAGAAAATCTCGATATGTATCGCGGCTCCAGCAGGAAGTCGACGATTTTATGAATCTTTATCTTTTATAAATGGAAATCGCATCTCTTTTGTCTCTTGCGTCACACATGGTGTCTTGTTTTACCAAGTGTGCAAGAATAACAGCTTCATTCGCTCGGCATTACATCACACGTGCTTGACAATTAACTTATAACGCGCTACGTAGTTTTCATAGTATTATTAGTCGGCTTTCACACGTGCCGCAGGCGACTTCCTCGCGATAATGAAATTGCAATCCGCTATTATAACACACGCAGAATCCTGCGTAAGAGGCAGGTTTCATTCGACTTAAATTTTAATTACGAGGAACGATAACAGAGCAATGAGAACCGACGCGGCTTGATCACAGTGAGCGAAATTTAATTCTCATTTAAAGAAACGTACCCAGCCTTGAATGCGATAATTAAAGAGAATTCCACTCCACCCGCAACGATCAAGCCGCTTATGGTCCCCCCGATCGAAGATCCGAGAGCCTCAAAATTACGGTCTGAAGCCTGAAATCACTTTCGGTGGGACATAATTTCCCCTTAAAATTACTCATTCCGTCGCCATGACGGAAACGTTATACGAACGTTACACGAACAATGTAATAACGTTCCGGCAGCTATTTGAGAGCGAAGGAGCGTAGGAACGAGCAATTGCAATTGGGTTAGGGAGTGCGAACAAACGTTCGCAACGTCTCTTCAGGTTTACGCCCGTTTCGCCGGCGTACACATGGCCGCGAGATACACTCGCATTTTATGCGTTTTCGAGGGGCTTCTAAATAAAGCAGGCGGAATTCATGCCGGGTTAGTTCCTTCCGTTGCGGCCTGCCAGATGGTGACGCTCCCCGTGCATACTGATGAGAATATGTCCAAATGCCGTTCCTCAAATAATGCATGCCTTACGAAGCTGATACTCGCCGATAGCGCGCATTGCAATATTGAGCAACACCTCGTACCAGGATACTTGCCCACCACAGCATTTCGAAAATTCTAGAAAGTCTTTTTCTCTTTCTAGAAAGGAAAGATTCTAAAAGGCGGCTGAAACGCACAGAATTTTCCTCAAACAAGACTAATATCCGTAATCTCTGACGCTTATTTCTCCAAGCACAATTGAAATTTGTCCTGACCAAATACTCAATCATATCGCGCCAAGTGACATTCGAGTAAATCCATTATCGTGCGACGGGACATACAATGCATTGTAAATAACACTCTTCATTTTTGTTCTCGCCTAAGCGCGTCTCTCGGGGCTAATTATCAGCCACGCGACATGTATATGTAATTATTTTCAAACGACGTGTCTCTCTCTCTCTCTCTCTCTCTCTCTCTTTCTCTCTCTCTCTCTTCCTCTCCCTCTGATATTCTTCCTCAGAGCGGCGGATCTCACGAAGTTGCAACTCGTCAACGAAAGGCCGCGGTCGACGGAAATAATGGCACTTATTATTGATGACTCGCTCGGGCCTAAGCCGCGGTCTCGTGCGAGCAGATTTGCGAGTGCCGCGGCTCCGATGAGTAATCCGCTCGACGAGCGCGAAATCTTTGCGAAAGATGCGTGGCTGGCAATCGTTATCAACGCCCAATTTTTGTTAAGTCGACATATACTGGCAGTTACATAAGGCCTTATGTTATCGCTGGTGCAAAGCCAGTTGGCCGATATTCACGGTGGCTTAACTCAAATTCCGATACGCTAATTCGTTTATTTATTTGCGGTAAACATCAATCGCTCTCGTCGACGATCGACAATCGAAAAAGCATTGTGCATCCCGGGACGAGCTTCACGACTGTCTCGAAATTAAAACCGCCCTCGAGCGGCCGCAACTGCGCTCTCCCCAGCAAATCCGCGGCAAATTGTTTAATAATATTCTCATCCTTCCTTTTCGTCCTCGCGCGACTTCTTCAACGTCCTTCGGACGCCTCCCGAACGTCCCATGAACCTCCACGCAGTGTCTGGATGTCTGCGGCTAATTGTAAGTATAATCCGGCCGATATTATCCTCTTGAATCCTGCGTGTGATTGAGCGAAAATTGGACTTGCCTGCCGCTTATCATCGTCGATCTCGAACACGTGTGGGTCATCTAAATTATTATATCTCGCGAAGCACATCTACGCGGTAAGTACAATAAGAGATACAGGTCTCTTTCTTTCTCTCGTGCCGGGGATGAATACACGTGCTCTCGAGGCACATGCGGGGGAAATCGATCGACATGTACCTACGATTAAATAACAAAGAGGATAATCTTTTCAATGAGGCCAAGTGCCATTCCACCCCTTGCCCAGTTCTCTCTCTCTTTCTCTCTCTCTCTCTCTCTTTCTTTCTCTCTCAAACCGTGGTGGATGGTATTGCGATCGATTCCATAAACTCCCACCTATAATTGGTGTCTCCACGAAGACAATGAGCACCCGTGCTTTTGTCGTGTTGCCTGAAACGCTCGGGAACGATAACGTTACCTACGATACTCGTTATATCACCGATGATGCGCAGCTCTCCTCGCTCGGGGAAAGTGGTGTCGCGTTAACTCACACGAGCGTGAAACATATTTAATCAAAGTTTTATTGTGTCAAAATCTCATCCTTCCTCGGAGGAGAAGGCTACCCATACTCGCGACTAGAGAAATTACGCTCTGTATGCGAAAATCGCGCCCATCATACTTGTCCTCATCTCCTTGAATCTGTAATTTTCATTACGGTGAAAGAGCGAAGAATTACGGGGAGGGGATGTTTCGAGCAACGACAACAAAATCGAGCACACGTCGGGATCTCCTCGACGTGAACTGTCGCAGTCTTTACAAGAGCGTTTCTGCGAGAAATAGCTGGGGAAGGCTAGCTCGCCGATTAATGGGCAGACGTATAGTCAGGTGACCGGCTAATCGATTTTGCGCTTCGGCTCGTTTTTCTCGTACAAACGTCGTTGCGTGGTTCCGAGAACGAGACCTCGATCTCCGACGGGAAAACTCGAGTCGCCAGCTCAACTCTGCTTGCCTTTTTGCAAACAAATATTTTCTCGAATGTGCGTAATCGCGGCATAGGCGTGAACGAGTCCGGACATCTCGGGATTTAACAGCTACGATCCAGTTAAAGCCAGTCGGATCCAACCGACCTGGTGGAAGCATTTGGAATGTCACGCGGATTGCTTTGGGACCTGCGGAGAGCTCGCTCAAGCTTGTTCGCCCCTCAAAACGCGGCTCGGAATAACGATCGAATGTCTCTTGAGTAATGACAGCGAAAGAGAGAAGAGAGTTGCAATTAATTGCGAGAGAGCAACTTTCTCGACCACGGCGGCTGATGATTGCAATTTCTTCGCGTCTTTTGTATTTTTCCTTAAATATTTCTGCATATTTGAATTTTCGCTCTAATCATGAAGAATTTAAGACGCGCACTGTAATTGTTCTTGATTTCCCGACGATGGCCAGCCGAGTATCTCATTCTCGGTATATGTTCCCGTATCTTTTGCACGTAACACGACGCTTTTTCACCGAGGAACCCTGAAAAAAAGAGGCGTGGAGGCTCCCGACGGGATATTTCTTACGTCGCAAGAAATATACCGAATGAGGCCAAACCACTACGAAGAAAGAATTGCGGCCGATCGATTGAGCAACACGTGGTTCAGGTGTATCAATGTTTGCCGTTAGGCTAAAGTGGACGAAACCTAATTTATATGGACTGCCTTGCGCAATTGTCAAGAATACTTGGCGCAAATATTTGCGCGCGATGTGACGTTACGAATTGTATGAAACTGTATGTAACCGCGGCGCGGAGTCTCTCGAAGCTCGCTCTGATTTTCTAATTTTCCTGTACTCGGTGCTCGGGAAATGACTAGAAGCTCTCCGATAAAGTGAAACGTAACTCACGGCGGAGGAAACTTCCAAAGACGGAACTTTCAAGTTTACTCGACCAAGCTCGATTCAGTGTCGATCAATTGACACACCAACTTTGGCGGTAACTTAAGAATGACTGCGATTTTTCGAGTACGTGTCAAAAACATTCGAAAACGACATATCTCAATAACGAAGAGCAAAAACGAAATAAATAACTTAAAAGTTGAGGATATTAGATTATTAGATTAGGTGAGAAGTAAATCACCTTATTGATAAAGAGAAAACAGAAAGAGAGAATATCAAGTATCGACGCTAGTTACGTCATTAGAGTCTATAAAAGAAGCTATTTCTGCTAATAGCGATAAACGAAAATGCGATTCGTTCAAATTTATGCAAATAAATTGGTCACGAAAAAATTGGCATATCCGCGTGAAAAAATTGGGCGATATTGGATGCATCAGTTCTCGTTAGCGATTCTATAAATATCCGATGTACTGAACGCATTATCATCTTCCTCCACGTCGCGAACCCTTCTTCGTGACTGCAGTAAATGCCAGTTCGCATTTAGAGCGTGCATTATCGCGGTTAAAAATAATACGTTAACCGCGTGTTTTTCGACAGAGCTCGGAAACAAGGAAGTTTACTTCCCTCGAATATTCTTAACGCATCGAACATGTAGCAAACATGTAGCAAAATTGCAAAATATATATCTACATATTTTGTGTCACAATATTTCATGCAATATGCAAAAATTAACTGGTGATTGAAAAAAAATACACTTGCCGATCAAAAAATTCATACGTTTGGCAAAGAAAAACATCCCATGTTGCGTGACGATATAAAACCACATCGGTAAAATTCACTTAGAGAGAGAAAAAATTTGCCACCACGATCGGGAACTCGATATGGTGGCAAATTAAGCGAAAACCGGGGGTTCCCGAATTGCGCGTTGTGATTCTCCAGAGAAATCATGAGCTACTTAAAGGTATGAGGTACAGCAAAACTGGCTGTTATTGAAAATTTATTCGCTTTATTTATACAATTAATGTTCACTTGAATTTGGCCGCAAAATGGGAGAATTATGCAAGTCGACAAGAAGATGATGGCTGATCGCAAAATTTGAGAACCCCGGGGAATATTTATATATATTTCGCTTTGCTCATGATTGTTTTGACGTACACAGAGATTCACTCACGTTTCATGAAATTTTATTACTAAACGGGACAAGAATCATCGTCGGGATAAACTTATTGCGCGGTTGATTATAATTCGAATGTACTCGGAGATATATTATTGTTACTATAATATGTATGTTTACAACTTTACGATTCTCGAGTTGGCTTGCTACCGATGGATAAGAACGATAAATACTGGATACATAAAATTCCGACAGTTTTCTTATCGATAATCTTATCTCCTCTTACATAATAATATTACATAATCGTGGTCCAAGATATGTGTTCCTGAAAATCGACTAATAAGATAAATATCGTTTGTTCATCCTGTTGCGCGTATTTCGATTCTAAAGATAACGTGATGCTAACGCGTAAGCTCTCGCATCCTTGTAACCCTAAACATTTGTCGATACGTTAGATTGACCTTTTTATCGTGACTATGTTTTGTTTTCTGACGAATTTAATCAGTCGTTAGTTGCAGTTACAAATTACACGATAAAATACGGCCGTTACAGAATTAATTAGCAATATATCAAATAGCGCGGGATCATTATTCACATAGTGGATAATATGGTTGCGGTAATTATTCGCCGTTTTTATGATATTTGAAAGACATAAAGCGCACCTTTATCAACTGGACTTACGAGTCTTACTAATTACGATTACTCTCTAAAGATTGCTATTTTTACATTATAATACGATATAGTCGTGTTTCTTTCGAGGACACACAGCGATCAGTTGATCGCTTAATACTTCATATTCAAGAAACTGAGGTCGCCCGCAGGATTTCTCATTTTATTCATTATACTAAGGATCGTGATTCAGGTAGAACTTTCTTATAAAGAGAGTAATTAATATAATTATACTACTAAATACACTTGGTACACATTGCACTTGGACGGACATTGGCATTCGGTCCGTACAATTAGGCTCGTCGGAAAGAAACACTGGTAATTCTTCATCTAGAAGTTGACGATTAACAATATTTATATGTATAAATAAAATCTCTCGATCTCGGGGGATAATCGACGCAATTGTTGGGAAGATTGACACTCTACATATTTACAGTTATAGAGAGTGACATGCCGCCAATTATGATATACTCTGTATACAACGATAACAGCAACAATAACAATAACGATAATCATAATACTTATTGATTTGAAGAAAAAAAATCAAAAACGTTTTGATATATCATCAAGGATAAAATTATACTATATGAATATAATATATTTATATGCAGAACTTTTGCTCGTAGCATCGCGTGCATTAATTTGCGTGCATCAATTTTCATAATTGATTAATATCTCAATAATTACCGTAGTTGTGTTTGCAAAATAACAGAGAACTCTTCTCTTTAATTTGATGAGTTCTACTTGCACACGAACGTTGCTACATTTAAGTTGGAACATCCTGAATAAATAATACCTGTCCGAATAGCATGATACGTCCGAAAATTATCCTGGATATATATTCTAGGATGCACATTCGGGACATTTTGGGATATTGCAGGATATCCTAGACATGTTCAAAGACATCTTGTGCTACCGGAGCATATCAGATGCAAGCAATTGCGTAACTCGCTAATAACATAAAACAATTAATGAAAAAAAGAAGTTGAAAATATTAAAATTTTTTTTAAACACATTTAGTTACGCTACGTACATGCATTACGTTAAATTACTAAAAAATTAAAAAATGTATTAATCTCAATATAAAACCTCCAACCAGACACGTCTCTCCCTTATTTTTGGTCTTTGATACACCGCAGACGTTCAACGAATAATATCGTTACGTTTTATTATATATAAAACGTCATATATATATATATATATATATACATATATATTTATACATATATGTACGCATATATGTGCTGTATATAATGTTAAATATATAAATGTTTGTTACACGTAGTTTTAGGGATGCTCAAAAGCAACGTCATCTCTATTTAAGAAGTTTGTGAGAAACGTTCCACTGAATATTAAAAAGTGCTACTGGTTAAAAAGTAACAGTCAATCTGATAAATTTCTTTGTAAATAAAATCCAATAAATAATAAAAAAAAAACGTTATATATCGTCCTAATAAATGATAAGAATATTTTTATATTCTTGCTAATCTCCCTCTTTCTCTCTCTCGATATATACACGTGGCATTAACGGTAGCGGAAACTTTTTCATTAGTAAAGATGTTTTTTTCTCTTTTTGAGTACCCCTAAAATATGCATCGACAAAATGGAATCATCATTAAGACGAGTCACGAGTCAACATGAACGAATTTCAACTGCGACCGCTCGTTTATAGCTAATACAAGTAATCTAGACTCCACATATCACAAATTATTTTCGCCCCATTCTTCTGGTAACGATCAGTTCTTCCAGTAGTTCTCCGCAAAACGTCTCTCGTCTCTCTCTCTCTCTCTCTCTCTCTCTCTTTCTCTCTCTCTCTCTGTTCGTCAGCTAACTCAGCGCTAACTTCAGTGTTCTAACAAAATAACAAAAAAAAAAAAGAAAATACACATCCACCGTGTTTCATTGATTTCATGATCACTTTGCCCTACAGCCGTGCACAATAGTCTTCCTTTCTAGTTGAGGATGTCGTGTGAGAGAGCTTCTGCCTCAGATCGAGCGACGTTAGATGTTCTGCATCTCCGTGAAGTCCGTTCTTCCTTCGACTGGCGATTGACGAAAACTGCGCTCTTCCCCGTTCTTTCACGAATACAAAAGCGCTCCCGAATCCAAATCTCTCAGTTCTTCGCGTACACATGTGCACCAGCCCGTTAACCGAACAGCTTCGTCGCCCTAAACGGAGTCCACCTTTGTAGGTCCTTCTCGCAGATATTTCACGTCGACTCCAGCACACCGCCGGCGAGTTTCGTCGCGTAGAGATTTAGTGCCTTGAAGAAAAAGTTCCTTTTTAGATCCCAACCGTTCTAAAGCGCGACTGCCACGATATGTCTTATGCGAAAGGATAAATTTACAATTCACTCCCCCGCTGAATAAGACAAGACTCACAGGATGGCTCACATAGATATACGCGCTCACGCATTGCTAGGATTACTAGGATCGCCAGCGGACAATCACCTTGTATATGAATGCATACTGCTCCTTCGTTTGAACTGCGCCAGCACGGTCTCTCCTGATGGTGTAAACGACCCTCGGCACGTCCACGGTCCTCGTAATTTCATATTGTCTAATTCCTAAGTCGAGGGCTATTAGCGTGCCGGTGCGTCCTGTACCAGAGCTGCAATGGACTACGATAGGTCCAGGACCTCCGCGCTGTAGTGCTCTCGCCTCGAGGAGCACCGCTATTAGACCCGCGCCGTCCGTCTCGACGCCACTCACCGGCCACAGGTACCAGATGTGGAACACCTCTCGGAACGTATTGTTCTCCAGGTTCTGCAAAGGATACTTCGTTAGTCGCGCATGCCAAAATATCTTACTGTCTAAATCTGCTCGCGCTCAAACGGAACTCCTCAAACGGACTCAAGCGGCAAGAAGCTTCCGAGGAAGATCGGTTTCTTCTCAGACGTTTCTTTTCAGACGTCTTTCAGACACTACTCGAGACGTTCTTGCGTCAGATTTTTCCGCGCCACGCTACATTTCGCTAGTTTCTCATTGACGAGGCTACGCTCCAACGCGTTAAACAAGATCGAAAGTGCCGATTAATTTCAGACCCGGGACAAGTGGAAATTGACGGAGCGACTCGTACCGCTCAGCCGGGTATTACGGAATTATCAGCCGCCACGGCGGCTCTTATCTGCCTCAGCGTTCCGCACGTTTCCGTCTTATTTACCGGCTGACACGACGATGCAATTTGCAAAATTCTTTACCTTCAAGTGCAGCGTGGAGATAGCGTACTTCTCTTTGGTTTCTCGCTTCTTCAGGGTCACTTGGAAGTCACCGTAGAGTCGGTGACAGTCGGTCACCTCCGACGGTGGGATGTACTCCGTGCATTTTTCCACCCCGTTCTCCACGAGATCGGTCAGCATGATGATCACTTTGCACTGCTGCTCCCAGATCATCCTCCAGAAGTCGGTCACAGTCGAGTCTAATGGCGCTTGGCATGCGATGTAGTACTTTGTCGCGTTCTTCGGGCCCTGAGATACCGATTTAGAGTATCATGCTAGTATGCATTTCGATGTAACGTGCTGTATTTTGCACATTGCGTATATCAATCGAAGACACGTCGGTGATATCATATCATCACTAATGTAATCATAAGACACGATAGTGTAATTGTGTCATTAAGGATTTGCACAGGTTGGTAGGATGAATTTATTGGCTCAAGGAGTGACTCATTTTACGGGCAATTGTCTGAAAGCTGGCGGAAAGAGACGGATAACAATGTGTTGCGCATCCACGTACTGTGCAGACGCAACCATTAACGAAAGAAAAATGCGACGGGTGTTTGCAATGTCCTTAGTACGTTTTTAAGAACCAGGCGCAGCCGTCACGGAGCAACGAGCTCCGTTTTCCGCGGCGATGCGCCTCGCAATACTTTCCATTTATTTACGGACGATTATCGGCTCGCTCGCAGCGCGACCGATTCCATTAGGACGCGCAATCGGGTTTTCGAGGTGTTACACGATCTTGTCGAGTGCCGGGCGGAATTAATTGCACGTCAGACGGCGTTCCATCAGCCGCGTATTAGTGCCCGAACGCTGTGTAATTGCGAGACATATATATGCATATCTATATACATATATATATATAAGCTGGAAAACGCATGGCGAACGCAATCGACTGTATTCACGACACGAAGTGCGTGAAGCCCGGGCGGAAGCGCGCGTCGTAAAGTACGTTTGCCGATCGAGCGATTCGCTCCTAATGGAATCCTCAGCCGCATCCCGACGCGGAAGAAATCCTAACATGTGCGCGCGCGCGATTAATTGTGCTACCGCGGGATACCGTTGCTTTTGAGAGCATACATACGGCGATTTTAACCCTTATTTTAACCCTTATTTTAACCCTTGTTGCGACACTTAAGGTCCAGTGTCCTAACAAACTGTCAAACATCAAAAATATTTTTTTATGTCAATAATAATCATGAATATTTGAAATTTCTTGGAATTCGATTCCATCAAAAAAAATTTCCTGCTTCGACAAAATAAATAAGTCAAAATAAATTTTTTTAAGCGCACGCATCCGAATCAATTTCTTCTTTAAAATATAGTATATGAAAAATATAACCCCGAAGGAATTATTTAAAAATACCAAAAATTATACGAGATATGATTCTCTCTCTTATACGAGAAATGATTCTCTTGTAAAAAATGTCATTTTCAAAAAAATATTCCTTTTCCTTTACGGGTTCTTTTCATTATGTTCATATTAAAATTATTCAAAAAAAGCTGTTGCGTCTTATTTTATAGAAGGTTTCAAAGACATCCTCAATCTTTTTCGAATCAAAATATCCAATAAAATATGTGTGATAACAGTTTTAATCGTCGAGGTCCCCCCGTGTATGATATTAAATTATTCGGAGGTGTGCTCAGTAAGAGGATTAATCGTACCTGTGCATATTTCTGTCGCCCGCGCTTCGTATCGAAAGTTCATTCACCCTGGCGTGCGTTAAAAATCGCTCGGAGCATCGCTAGAGAACAAAATTGCTCGTTGCGTAAAACGTTACGACACACACGCGGCGCGCAACGTTCGCGCGTTCGCAATATCCTCTCGCGATTGACGCAACCGAAGGAATTCCAGGTACAGCGACGGGCCCTTTTCCTCGGCCGTGTCGCTACACTTGCTAGAATTCAAGAGATTCGTCCTCGAGCCGGCCGCTTTTAATCTCCCTCGCGCTCGTTCGCGATTCTCTTTCCCGCGGGACGCGCGACTTTTTGCTCCTTGCCGGAGCCTCTCCTCGCGTCGCCCAACGAAACGCACTCAGAGAAACACTCGTGATCTCCCGGACAAGTGTTCGCTCTGTAACACAATCCCACACATGCGAGCGCGATTAGCCTTTGCCCCTGTGACCCCGTTTGGCGAAACGACGCGATTAAAAGGCGAACTAGTTATTCCGCGAACAATCCCCCGACACTTCCGCGTCTGAGTTCCCAGCTCACGCGATACAATGCGCTCACTTTCCCGGTGATCCCGCTTACGTAACGCTCTTTTTCCCACGCGAAAACGCCTCGCCGCCTCTTTAACGCTTTGACATTCGCTCCGCGTCATTACTCTGACATAATGCGACTTTGCAGAAGTGTCAAATACACGTCGCGTGTCGCACGAATCGCACACGCTATCCGTTTGGCGAATCACCCCTCTGCGTAAGCAGAAATACAGAGAAATGGCGAGTAATGGAGAGAAAGATATTACGTGCGCTAAATACATTAATAAATCTCAATCTGAAGCGCTAATGGTCTCGCTCGCGGGATGAAAAAACTCGGAACTATGAAATTATGTGAATAAATTATTCGCCGGCGATACTTCCTCATCGCGAGTTTGCAAAGTGTAAACTCCGTCCCCTCCTCCCCCTCCCGCTCCCCTCCTCGCCGGGCCCTTTGAAAACCGCTGATCTATGCAAGTGGTGGCAATAATGCACCACCTGCTTCTTCCTCTCCGGAGTGTAAAAGCCTTTATCCGAAGAAGGTAAAGTTGATTTATGTTCCTGGTATTACTCGTTGCCTCGATACACACGCACACAGCCGAGCGGCCATTTTATAGCCATAGCTGGATAACAATACCGCGACGAGCGGGAGAAAGAGAGGTACCGCGCTAAAGTCAATTATCGCTCCGTTACATCCGACGTAAATATATAATTCCGCTTATTATTTGCACAAAAGATCCACAAACCCCGTCGCTTTCCACACAGTTCACGTAACAACCCGGAGACGGAGATGTTAGGAAGAAATGATCGTCGCGATCGTACGGAGAATCGTGATCCCGCGTAGTCCACGATGACGCTGTTTATACGAAAACAAAACGAGCCCGTAAATGACGCGGAGATCGCCTTTTAAGTCTCATAATAGATGATTTAAGTTTTAAGAAATTGATCGATTGTAGTCGAATATTCTTCTCAATATTGTCTGTAATTGATCAATTTCTTAAGATTAAGGCTTAAAACATCAATTTAAGTTGCGATTTCTAGCCTTAAGTAAATTGGGCAATTCCCAACGCGTTAAATAAACATTTTAAATCTTAAGCATTAAGAAACTGACCAGTCACAATCGCGAGCAAAGTTAAGGAGAATATTCGACTGTAATTGGTCAATTTCTTAAAGCTTAAATCATCTGTTGTAGACTAAGCCGTAGGTCTCGCCTAGAATAGATAATTTAAGTTTTAAGAAACTGACCAATTGTAGTCGAATGTTCTTCTTGTCTGTGATTGGTCAATTTCTTAAAACTTAAGGCTTAAAGCACCAATTTAAGTTGCAAATTCTAGCCTTAAGTAAATTGGGCAATTCCCAACGCGTTAAATAAACATTTTAAACCTTCAGCATTAAGAAACTGACCAGTCACAATCGCGAGCAAAGTTAAGGAGAATATTCGACTGTAATTGGTCAATTTCTTAAAGCTTAAATCATCTGTCGTAGACTAAGCCATAGGTCTCGCCTACAATAGATGATTTAAGTTTTAAGAAACTGACCAATTATAGTCGAATGTCTTCTTGTCTGTGATTGATCAATTTCTTAAAACTTAAGGCTTAAAACACCGATTTAAGTTGTAATTTCTAGCCTTAAATAAATTGGGCAATTCCCAACGCGTTAAATAAACATTTTAAATCTTAAGCATTAAGAAACTGACCAGTCACAATCGCGAGCAAAGTTAAGGAGAATATTCGACTGTAATTGGTCAATTTCTTAAAGCTTAAATCATCTGTCGTAGACTAAGCCATAGGTCTCGCCTACAATAGATGATTTAAGTTTTAAGAAACTGACCAATTGTAGTCGAATGTCTTCTTGTCTGTGATTGGTCAATTTCTTAAAACTTAAGGCTTAAAGCACCGATTTAAGTTGCAATTTCTAGCCTTAAGTAAATTGGGCAATTCCCAACGCGTTAAATAAACATTTTAAATCTTAAGCATTAAGAAACTGACCAGTCACAATCGCGAGTAAAGTTAAGGAGAATATTCGACTGTAATTGGTCAATTTCTTAAAGCTTAAATCATCTGTTGTAGACTAAGCCTTATTCCTCGTTAGCCGGCTCGCCCGTTATTCATCAGAGAATTAATTAGCTCAAGCGTCCCCAATTTCCGGAAACGACTGCGAGAGCGCTCGCGCTTGGTGCGTCCATCCCGTCGTAAATATCGTCAGGTCTCCGACGTAGACGCTGAAGCTGCGCCGGGGGATAAAGACCTCCCTTTGAGGAGCGGCGCAACGCGCGCGCGATCGAGACGTCTCACTTACCCGCACGTAACTAGCGTTGATGTACTCGGTCGTGGGGTCGTTGTTCAGCCTCTCCAGTGGCACCCTCGTCTCCGGAAGCGGAATCACGTTAGCGTACCTGTTCTTCATCTCCGTGCCCGGGGGCAGCTCGTCTATCTTCACCGAAACTTGGGGTATATTCGAGAACTCCTCGTTGATTATGTTAACGTCGTTACAGAAAGATAAAATCCCGGCGAAGTTCAGCGGGTGGGATGGTATGGCGCTCTGAAACAAGGGTGCACGTCTTTCACACGGACGCTTCTCGCTCATGGACGCGCGCCTGTGGACCCTCTACTGGCCCTGATAGTGCCGCACAAAAGGAATTACTCGATACCGACCGCGACGGGTGGGATACTTCAGGAAACGTGACGGTGAAATTCGCGAGATTTCATCGAGCGAAATGGCGCGTATCACGTCGGCGGGTTTCAAGTTTCTCAAGTGGCTTTGGCGAAACTATCTCGCGTGGCGAGGAACTAAAGGCACAGCTTTCGAGCGATCTTACAGCCTACACTGGTCAACTACCTACAATTCTGTTATCGATCTGCAATCAAACTGGAACGAGACAAGGATTTAGCAATTTTAGCAGGGGGCGGTCGCATGATGAAAATTTCGTCATCAGCTTCAGAGATATTCCAGGGAAAATTCTATTTACATACATTTCAATACTCTCTCTAGGGCGCATCTTCAAAAATTACTTTCCATCTCCGAAAAATTTATATATTCGAAACCTGAAGATACTTTCGGACCAGGTCATTCCTTACGACATTAGTCGACACGAGCCAACAATATTACAACTCTTCTACTTCATCGAGAGACGTACGCTGTTCCGATATAATGATACAGATATATGAACTAGGAGCGGCATTGTTCTGCACTTTTTACCTGGACGGTTTACTTAGGTCTATACGTTCGTAACACGTAGCAGCTATAAACAGAAAAAGATTATCGCTGGAGTGTCGTCGGAGAAAAATCAAAGAACCGCACGCAGTTGAACCCGAACAATATAACGACGCGACATTCTCTCTCTTTTTCTCGCACACACATACACGCGAGCCGGAAAATCTCCGTGATTAAGCCCCTCGAACTTACCGAATCTTCGAAAGTCGGATTGCCGTAACTTCTTTTGGAGGTTCTCGACGTAACTTTCCGCCTTACGCTACTGTACGCCGAGACACTATCGAGGCTGTAAGCATCCAAGGACACCGGCCGGCAACGTTCTCCATAGTTGAACCTCGTCTGCCTCTTTCTCATTATAAACTGCAAGCAATTAGCGGCAAGATTAATGGCGCGGTGTGTCCGCGGCCGAATAAACGTAAAAGCTCATCTAGCGGCCTACTATTACTTCGCAGCTTCAAACTTCGGCCTGACTCTATCGCGACGTTCTACTGGCCAAGTGGTCTTCAAGTACTCACGATGTCTCGAAATGCGGCGGCGGTTAGCTCAGCGGCCATGCACTGAACCGAGAACTTCTGCTCGTCAGCGTGCAAAACAGATTCGCAAACAAATAATGGCCTGCCGAACTTCGACTCGACGTTTCTCGCTGCGTCCTTCGCCCAAATCGACTTCTTTCATCGGACACGAAAGGGGATCGGGCAAATCCTCGCGAAACGGTGCTAACGCGTTCGAGACACGTAGAGCAGGCGGATCGTTTCGACATCGTTATTCGCATGCACGATCAAGACCGCGGGAGAGAACGCGAGAGAACGCGAATGATAAAGCGCGTCGTATCGCGGCTGAGCGACCGAAACGTCCATTCAAGGCCGAAGGACCACGCGCGCAAACACTTTTTCTGTTGCTCCCGGAACAGAAAGAAAAAGAAAAAAAGGAATGACACATAGAGAGAGAGAGAGAGAGAGAGAGAGAGAGAGAGAGAGAGAGAGAGAGAGAAAGAGGGGGAAGGCTCTCCGCCGTTAATTATGCGTTATCACGACACCGCAAATATGCGCGCCGTTCCGCGGGATTCCCCGCGTGTGTCGCCCGTCGGTATGCGCGCCAACATCTTTCGGAATAAATCATAAGTAGCCGCGCGATACGCGGTGACCGTTAGATAATTTATTTACATCTTCTCTCTCTCTCTCTCTCCCCCTCTTGCTTTTATTTTGCCGTCGCGATTATTTTTAACGTTTTGCGGATAGCGTTTGTAAATTTATCGGTCGCACGTTCGGCTGTCTGATCGATCGCCGTGGTGAGCCGTTTTTCTGTCTGCAGGAAAGATAGAGAGAGAGATAGATAGAGAGATAGATAGATAGAGAGAGAGAGAGAGAGAGAGAGAGAGAGAGAGAGAGAGAGAGGGAGAGAGGGAGAGAGAGAGAGAGGGAGAGAGAGAGAGAGAGAGAGAGAGAGTGCAGTTTCGAAAATTGATGATGTAATATCGTCTTGGCACGCGTTCGGCAATTTTCTTCCTCTCGTTTCTTATCAGCCGCTTCGCGAAAATTCATCGGTTTTGATTTCGCTCCATGTAACACGACTCCGCATTATGCGTTCATTAAAATTAATTGTAACACGCCGCGCGAGAGCCCACGGTTATCGATGATGACCAGAGAGGGAAAATGCTGTGTGGGATATGCAGACTTCGCGGCGAAATTATTATCACCGAGAAGCGACAGTGAGAAAAATCCACACACGCGCGTATGCACATGCGCCATCGATGTGAAGGGACGGATGACATGCACGTACACACAATGTGACGTAAACGTGAGACGCAGAAAGGAGAATCGCGGAAAACAAGCTGGCATTGTAGCAGGTAAGAAAAGAAAACAGAAATGCACAAGTAAAAACAGAAGAGGAAGAGAAGTCACGGGAGAAGACACGCTCGTGTGTCGCAAAACATTGCGCATGCATCGTATTATCGTATCATCCGCGTGACGGAGGAGAGAGAGAGAGAGAGAGAGAGAGAGGGGAGAGAGAGAGAGAGAGAGAGAGAGAGAGAGAGGAGGGGAAGAGAGAGAAAATGTCGTTTTTCATTTGCCAGGCCAGGTGGAGGGACGTGTGTGTGCACAGACATGTTATCATGAACTGTTACATACAATATTACGACGGACGAAGAAGACACCGAACACGTAACGCCTCTCGAACGAAGGTTTATCGCCATGCAAGCGCGACGCAGCGGCCTACGAGTCAGAGAGCATAGATTTTCGCGGACCTGCGCAGCTGAACCTTGAAGAATTAGTACTCCCCATTTCTCTCGACGGGCTTTCGGTGTCGTAACGTGCCACGTGCCACGCGATAACGCTTCAGCGATGAGGGAGATGATGCGGTGCGATGATGCGCGATGATGATCGAGAAGCCGGGCAAAATTCCAAGGTGAGGCGCGAGCAAGGAGGTTTCCCCGCGCACGCGACTGAACGCGATCGAACGCGCGTTGGTCCGGGACAACAAAAAGACAGGTACATCGAAATTTAGAAAATGGGACAAATTGCCGAGAGGTCGGAATCCGATTATCGGAGGCGCAGCTTCACCGGAATTCGCACAGGAAATGTAGTCCGTCGGTGTGATACCAATACCAGCAAAATCCTTCTTCTTGCGACGAGACATGACACCTCGGGAGGATCGCGTCTCCCGATGTCGCACGGTACTTTCACGGATAATGTTTTCGCAATCTTCGGGTCTATGATGCGTCACGACTCGTCGGGCGATACGTCCCAATTTCTGCGAATCTCGAGCTGTCGACTTTTCGAGTCGAGGAGGCAACGCGTGTCCAGCGCGAGGACAGCTCCAGGCTTGAGACTGTTGTTTATGCGATTATGCTGTCTCGCGAAAACGGAATCAGTCTCGCATGCGGGCTAATTCTCAAGACGTGTTCCGAGTATCTTGCGCGAAAGTTTGCGTAGAGGACGAACCAGCGTCTGCTGATTGTGGATGTGTGTGTGTGTGTGTGCGTGTGTGTCAAGAGTAAAAGTGTCCGTGTATACTCGTCGTAAGTTAAACGCTAGGTGTAGTTAAATATCTCTATTTGGAGCTGAATAAACGAGGAAACTTACCAGAAGACCGGCTAAAAGGACGAGACAAATGAAAGCCACGGATGATACTACGACAACGGCTATCGCGTTTCCGGAATCCGTTTCCTGCACCAGCACGAACTTGTGTATCTGAAAAGGATGAACGACACTTTGATACAGGAACCCGCTCTTGCCAGCCGATCGTTCCGCCATTCAGCGAGACGCGATTGAAATTGCTCCGACGCGTCGATCGACCGGTCGCCGCCACCCTTCCTCGTCGCGGAGGAAGGCCGCTCGTCGTCGAAACGTTTCCGACGATAATTGAGGTTTACTCGCGAAGCTGCAGCGAATAGTTCGCCCTCGATTATCGGGGAAGAGGAGAGAGAGAGAGAGTGAAATTTTAACGAGATCAACCGAGCCGAAAGTTATAACAGAGTTCCGCTGATCTCTTCGGCCAGGCCGACTCGTTGCTTTAATCCGCGCCCGACCCCCCCGCCCCGCGTTCTCAACTTACTCTCACTGGGAAGTTGTGCGACACCTTGTATAAATTCGGCAGGATCTTTGTCATAGCGTCGTCGAACTTGCCGTCCTCGTCGACGACGTAAACCAAAATCGATGTCAGGGGCACGTCTGTGGGCGTCGGCGACGAGCTCGCCGGCTCTTGACAAGGGTTCTGGTGGATGACAATTTGCTTCGCCGAGACGAGCCTGCGGGAGAGAGATCAAGCATCGCACCGGTGTGCATGATGATACACATAACGAGCGCATCCTCGGTTAAACACGCTTTCAAGCCTCGACGGCGATACAAACGACGCGACGTTCTCGGCGCTGCGGCGCGGCGCGTGCTGAGTAAATTCATCGGTATTCATTAAAATAAAACTTGTTTCGCGTTCTGTCAGCTCAAAGGGATTCGCAATGCACGCTCACCGCCGATATGATATTACTTCGAACGACGAATATCTGCTGTTTAACGTGCATACATCGTTATTACATAAATCACTCGCTACGTCCGGACGGAAAGCTTTGACATTTAATATTAAATCGCAGTGATGCAATGATGGATAGGTAGATGTATTCGTTGTTTACATTTATATTTATTCAATATTACGCGCCTGAAATATAAATGTGGGATCTCTCTTGCGGAGCGAATTCGTTTAACCCTTAAAAGCTGCCATCAAGCTAACTTTTCTTGTTATTATTTGTAGCGAAGCATACGCGAGAATTCGTCTGTTTTATCATAATGTTGTCACTACTGATAGTGTAAATAAACACCTGTAAAGTCAGCGTGGTTACGTTTTTTAATAAGATAAAAAATTCGCGTGGGGTGAAATTTAAGAACCAGAAATTCCGTTCCCTTCGAGCGAAAGCTTCGGCCTTGTTTACCGTTCACCGTCATGCGAACTCAACCCAACCCTTCTCCCCTCCGTGCGTATATTTATCGAGTATCCCTCAACTTACTTGTCCATTTCGTTGGTCAGGACGTTCGAGAGCGCACTCTTCAGGTCCGGCAGGTGAGGGCAGACCTCCTGCAAGGTGCCTTCGATGATTATCTTCACGAGCGACGTGATTTCGTCCTGCGACAAGATCTGAATATTTTCCGTCCCCTCCTCCTCCTCGGGCGATTCCGTGCTGTTCGGGGTGGGAAGTTTCGGTGGCAAAATGTTCGTGGGCGCGAAGGGGGCCGTAGGGCTCTCCGTGACGTTCGTCGCAGGCGGCGTCGTGACCGGCGGAAGCTCGGTCGCGCCCGGGGCGGAAGTCTCGCTGACGTTTGCGTGGAAACCCGAGTCCTTGGACACGGAAGGATCGTCGGTGACGCCGGCGGTCTCGACGTCGGTGCCGGCGTCGGTGAAATCGATCGCGCTCGTGGTAACTTCATTCCCGCTGGCCTCCGTGCGACCGCTTTGTTCGTCGTCGATGGACCGAGTGGTTTCAGGGGGGAGCCTGCCTTCGGTAGTCTCGTTTATCGTGGCCGCCACTTGATCCGTCGTCGAGGTCTCGTCTTTGAGCGTAGCCGGAAGCTCGCTGGAGTCTTCGGCTCTCGCCGTGGTAATCGGCTCCTCCGTCGAAGCGTTTCCCGTGGAGGACTTTGGGGTCGTCGTGATTCTCGGCGGCATCGTTTGCTCGTCGAAGGTTCGCCCCTGGACGCTCTTCTCCGTGGTGTTGGTGCCGTTCGAAGACGCCACCTCCGTGAGGCCGACAAACTCGAACTCGACGGAAGTGGTCGTCGGGATCGACGTCTCGTCAGGGTCCAACGTGGTGGACGAAGGCTCGCTGCTTCGGCTCGCACCCGCTGCGGCAACCTGCAGCGTCACGTTCGCCCTCTGCGTGGACTCGGTGGTATTCTCGACCGCGCCGGTGATCGCGTTGCTCTCCATTGACTGCGTCATCGAGGTCGTGGACTTGTTCGCTTCGGTCGCCGTGTCCTCGTCTACGGGAACTATCGTGGACTCGGTCACGACGAGGGTCGAGCGAATCATCATAGCCTCTTCCGGTTCAGTCTGGATGTCCGTGTTGAAGAGGGACGCCTTCGGCGTCGACGCGGAGTGCGCCGTCGTCGACTCCGTCGCTTCGTCGGCGCGCGATTTCGCCTCCTCGCCGTCGCCTCGTCCACTCGCAGGCGAGCTGACTTCCGTTATTCCATTTCCGGTCACATCGTAACCGGCCTCATCCCTCATCGCCGTGATCGTTTTCTCCTCCGATCTCGTGACCGGCGCGTCCTTCGCCTCCGCGGGCTTCACGCTGCTGCTCGACTTGTCCGGGAGAGTCTCGTTCGTCGGCCCGATCTCGTCTTGGACGATCGCGATCACCGTCGCCGACGCTAAAGCCGGGCTCTCCGTCGTGGTGTTTGCGGGCTCGCTCCGACCCTTCTCGTCCGACTTCTGCTGTTGAATGCTATTCTCTATTACGACGGAAGCTTCGGTGACGATGAACTTCTTCCCCGACTCTTCCCTGCTGATCGTGTTCTCGTAAGCTGATGTCTCCTCAGCGACGCCGCTGCTCTTCGGCTTCGGGCTGGCGACGGTTGTCGTCTCCGACTGCACCACGCCGGGGTGCTTCACATAGGGGTAAGGCTTCTGAGTAAACATCTCCGTACTCAGGATGAACGGCGTTGTCCCGAGTCCACCGTCGACTCTCGTCGCAGCCGTGGACTTGAGCTCGATGCTCGGGAACTCGTTGACGTCGGAGAAGCCGATAGTCCTGCCCTGCGGAATCGGACTAGGAATGACTCTGGGAGCGGCCGAGGTCTGCTGTTCAGGCTCGATGGCCAGGGTCGTTGTTTCCAGCGGCTTCAGCTGAGCCTCAGGTGTGCTTATCGATTCCCGTTCTTTCGCGTCGCCCGCCCGATGACCCTCGACGCTCGCGTCGTTGGCCGACGAGAGCGTCCTTTGTCCCTCGTGATCTTTGTCCTCGCCGATCGCCATTCTTCTCTTCTGATAAACGACTGCCTGCTCCATGAGTTCGTTGGCACGAGAATCGTTCGCCGCGCTGTCGTTCGCGACAGCTACGATCTTCAGTATCGGCTGATGAGTCACATCCTTCACGACCTCCACCTCCTCCTTCGGGTCGACGGCGGGCTTCCCCGCAGAGGCAGCTTTCGGCTCCTGTTCCGCCTGCGTCCTGTAGTTCACGTACGTGTCGTTAATTAGAGAGACGGCCCCCTCGTGTCCCTTCTCGTCTCCGCTCTTCTCCAGATCGAACGCTTCGGACGCTGATGTGGCGGGTTCGGCCGCGTGCTTCTCGCCCTGAGGCGCGTCCTCGAGCAGAACGCCGCGCACGGTGGTGAATTCCCGGTCACGGCTCTCCAGTCGCCGGTCCTCCGCGACTTCTCGATCAGCGAAGCTGGCTGAGGTCGCGTCTTTTTCCGCGATGACTACCTTGAGATCGGGATGCTCGCCAGCTCTGTCTTCCTTGCCGCCGACGAGCATGGCTTCGTCCTTCCTCGGTCTCGGGGACGTCGAAGAGGAGTCCCCGATTATCGCGGCGTTCACTATTCTCTCCATGCTCGCCCTTGAGTCCTTCTTGTCATCGGAGCTGACGATCGATTGTTCCGGAAACGTGTGATTCCCCAGCGCCGCTCCCGCGTCGGGTTTCAGCTTCCGCTCGCTGCTCGACTCCTCGCCGACGAGCTCCTCGCTCGTTCTCGGCGTTACGGTTTTGGCTCCTTCGTGCTCAAGGGATTCTTCTAGCGTGGTGTTCGCCGGGTTCCTCTTGTTGTCCTGCTTCGAGTCATTCAGAGCTGGCTTCGTAGTCGCTATAGTCAGCTCGTTCGTCCTGGACAACCGGGGAGGTCTCTCGGAGACGGCTTTCGTGCTGATGCTCTTACCGGAGCTTTCGGCCGAGATCTCGCCGTATCTCGGTTTCCTGCTGCCATCCGCGCTCGACGGGTCCTCGATCTGTTCGGCCGAACCGGTCGCTCGAGGACTCGTCTGCGTCGTGTGATCATGCGACGTATCGCTTTTCTCTCCAGCCTGGCTCGCACTTTCGTCATCGCCGGCGTCGCGACGCGATGGCTCCCCCCCCTTGTCGCGCGCCTCGCCGCTTGTCAACTCGACATTTTGTCCATCTTTCTCCCCGATTGACTGAGCCTGACGACCCGGCGAGACCCTCGTCAAGATCGTCGCAGCTCCCCGGGGGGTCGGCGCCGCCTGATAATCAAATCTCCCGGACGGAGTGGTCGATGCTTCCGCAAGCTCCTCCGCGAGCACGTCGCCGAAGAGCAGCAGAGAAGTGCCTAGAACAGCCGAGTTTTGTCCGGTTACTTTAGCCCGCGCTCGTCTTCTGTCCCGCGGGACACGCAGTGGTCTCTTCGCGTGTTTATTCTCTACTTGCCTGCAACTCGTTCGCTTCAGGCAGTTCCCTGTGCGATCGCCTAATTACGTTATTCGACAGTGGAACAGCGAGGTGTTGTGAGGCAACAACAAGGTAACATCGGCCGGTAATAAATGTGTATATGCACACACGCCGGACAGAAGTCGCGATAACGACGACGACGACGACGACGACGACGACGACGACGACTGGTTTCCCATGCGCGCCCGCAATAAAAATATGGCGAGCGTAGATGAGGCATTTAATGGATCGAAAAACCGGTTGTCCGTGGAATTACCGGCGCGTTACTTCGGAGCTCTATTCGCGCGATACAGTTTAAGTTCTGCGGAGAAACGAGCATCGCCGGCGCGGATAGGAGAGAGAGAGAGAGAGAGAGAGAGAGAGAGAGAGAGAGAGAGAGTATTTTAATATTAAACAGACCTCGGAATTATGCAGGCGACTTCGAGTGTGTTCTCGTGTTTTGCTGATCTATGTCGATACGACATTCCTCTCTCTCTCTCTCTCTCACTCTCTCGATCGGAGCGCCGAAATAGAGGTAAATATTCATTTTATCTGCGCGCGCGCACGTGAGGATTCGCAGTGAGAATTTTCCATTCGATTTCCGCGTCGGATACCCACGTCCGTTGGTTGCCGCGTTTGCCGCAACGGATGCTGAAGATTTCATGCGCGAATTATCGATCTCCCTCGAGCCTGTTTGGGGAAATAATGAATCGCCGTTTGCCGCGTGATCGTGCGCGTTTGGTCCTTTTAATTTTTGCTACCCATGCAAACGAACGATCCCGCGAGAGCCCTTTTGCGACTTGAGCTCGCTTCTCTCGGGCACTTTTCGGCGGAAGTATCGCGAGAGCGCCGCGCGCGTTCGTATGAATATTATATTATCCTGTCAAGGGATTATCCTGTCAATAGCGCATTTCCGCAGTCGCCGCGGAACGTTCCGGAAAGCAGTCGTTGCGTTGCGATGCATTGCGATGTTTATACGTACACTGAGTTATTGACGTGGCGATATTTATCGCACGATAATGGCGTCGCGATACTTATCGAAGGAGGCTCCGTTGATCACGCGTCATCTCCCGTCGAATATTCGAAGATAATTAGGTTCCGACGCCCCCATTGTAGTTTCATGGTCATTTTTGTCAAGCGCTTCCTGATTCTCTGTTATGATAATTGGAACAAGCAACGGTTTATTCACGCGGCGTCCGCCTTTCGGTGTAACGACCGCTTCTCAACTTGTAAATTTGTTCGCGACCGTTGTAGCGTAATCGCTGCAAACGCGTTCATGTGCAATCACCTCCAATTAACCGATAATATACATAAGCAAAGATTAGCCGAGTAATGGCATCATGAACGATACGAAACGATGTATTTGATATGGCCGACATTTTCGCTCGCTTTAGAACACAAAATTAACCCGGCGTCATCGTGATGGTAAAATGTTGCACGTTGGGGCGGATCATGATGATCTGATTATTGTTTGGTCCACCCTCGCAGTATCAACTCTGGTTTCGGAAAGCTAGTAGTTTTTATGGAACAGTAGTGTAGTCTCTTAATAATTTGATGAAATATTTAACGACTTTAAAAACGTTTCGGGTCGCCATGACCTAGCCTTAATGACGCCGCGTTAAGGAAATGTGTAGCGTGTTATTTTCATTTCCCCGCTCAGAGAGATTTTAATTATCCGCCCGTTGAATTAATTATCCGTCGTTAAAATAATTGGCTGCGTTATTACCGGTTGCGTCACCGGCTTAGATTCTACGAGCATTAATTTCTAGTAAATTCACAGAGTTCCTGCGTTGAACTCCGGAGCTGAGAATTCTTAAGAATCCTTAACCTACCTTTGACTTAGCTGAGTGAGGTGAAAAACGTCCGCTGTAGCACTCTGCCAATTTTCGGTAAAATCTCGCTTGCATCTGCAGCAGCCGATAAAATCCGCGCCGGCCGATGCATCGCGAAATCGCGGTCGCTGCGTTTTCGGGATTTTCCGTTTCGCCCAAACCGGCAGACGCACGCACGCGCGCGCGCGCTCACAATAAACGAAAAGAGGCCGGTCGCGTCCATCGGCCATATAAGGCGGGGCGGAAAATTTTGTTAAGCCGCGAGTTACAGTTAACTCGCCGGCCGGGCGCGTTGAAGTAAACCTAACAGTACTCGGTGCAGTCACCTCGATTGGCAGGCTTTACATCGCGAGTTCACAATGCAACAGGATGCCAGCTGAGAGAGATTCTACTCCGTTCTCTCGTCCCTCTCCTCCCTCTCGCAATTGACGGTAATGCCGATACGCGCGCTGTGCTCGCGCTCGAAATGAAAATTGTGCGCGCATGATTCGCTTAAAAGCGCCGAGTGCTTTCCTCATTACCCTTCCACGGCGATGCGAGAAGGATTACGAGTGGATGCGCAGTTTTCTCGTTTATCGCAGAAGGAGAGAGAGGAAGAGAGAATATCTCGAGAGCAGAGTCGCTTCTCTTTCCTCCAGTCTTTTCGTTTGATCTTTCTCCAAGTGAGCGACTCACCTATGCATACCCCCAGTGCGAATACGATCGTTCTTCCGCCCGTCATTTCTACCCGTAGATCTCCTCGCTCGATCTGCAACACAAATCGATCGACAAGTTTACTCACACGGTGCGTGCGCTCCCTTATTGCGAATGCTCGTTTAAAGTGTCGCGAGACGTTAATCTTATCTCTCGCGAACGCCAAACTCCATCTCGTGTATCTGCAAGTAAAATATTGATTCAGGTTTAAATCAGACGGAGGAAATTTGTATGGAGGATACGCGTTCTCGGGCAGAAACATCCTCGGCCTAAAAATTCTCCGTCTTTTAGGCACGTTAACGATATCAGTATGCGGATGACGTATGCGCTGCTGATTAAAATTCCAGAAAAAGTGCCGACCACGCGAGTGCTCGGAAACGGATACAGTTGGTCGCACGTGTGCGTATACACAGGCATGGTTTTCAACATTGCGAAGATGACCCCGTTTACGAGCCTGTTCACCTTAGGGAGTATATCATAAAACTCCAGGCCGCAATGCAGCGCGCGGGCGCTTTATTAAAAGTTTTCACCCGGCATTTGCAACGTGGCGCAAAGGCGACGCGACAGGTCGGTCAAGGATTATCGCGAATGCGGATTCTGCGGCGATTCGTCCCTCCGCCAACGTTTCCAACGCCGAGCGCTCGTCGCGGCGTCACTCATTAACGCTCAATCCAATTTCGCGCGGAATCGGGTAACCTGCGGTTCGGTTTCACACGAAAGACGAAGACGCGTATCGCGAGTTGCGCAATTAATGGAGAATAAAGTTTCTCAGATACGCAATTCGAATTGAACGCGATTCGAGTCCGCGAAAGGGCCAATATCGCGGTTTTCGCGAGCCTCCATCGCGCTCGATTGTAAATTACACAGCATTGATATGTGACGCGGAAAAAGCAATTCTGACGCAACTCCGTTGCTGACTTCTCCGTTGCACGTTGGGATAGTTAAGAGCCGAATGGAAAATACTCGGCTGCAGGAACAAAGATTGCCGCGGGAACTTTCTAATCAGTCGTTCGGTCGTCGAGATGATTTCAAACGAGTTTTGATACAGCCGACTGTCGAGCCGGCAGTCGAGTGTTTTCGGCCACGCTTTATCCTCGTCACCGAATTCCCGACGAAGATGCGTGAGCGCCATGGCCGATCCACCGTCCGCGGCTGATGGACGGCGCTAAAGAAAGCAAATCGCGCCAAAGCCCAATGGCAATTATTCAATTTCCATAATATGTAGGTTGGTGCATCCCGCCGCTCAACGCCTCGTTTGCTGCACGAACGCGCCCGGCGGCCTGCGCGTTGTATCGTTTGTTGAACGCGCGCCGCCGACTCTAATTGTGTAGAAAGTAATCGTAGAAAGTGTACAGTACACGCTCGCCCTCGCCCGTATCGCGCTGTTACGTCGGATACGGTCTCGTCCTGCCGGCGACTCCAATTTCTTCAGCCGCGATTCGATCATCGCGATCGAGCCGCATCGACGCGGAGGAACCGCGAGGAGACGGCCTGTCTTCGCCTCCGTCGCTCCTCTTTAGCAGTCGTAAACAAGACCGCCGAAGAGACTAATAAAAAAACCCGCGTCATCTTTTCGGCTCAGTCGAGCGAACGCGAAGCTATAGCTCAGGTCTGCCTCGCGAAAGTTTATTCCGCCTTATCGGCGCCCTTATTTCGGGCCACGCCGCATCAAACACGGCCACTCGCGCTTCCTTATTAGCTCCGAGCCAGCCGGCAGAGCGTGTCCGAAATATTTATTAAATCCCACACATAGACGGCTCGTGTAACGTCGCGCCGAGTGTGTCGCATGAGCGACGCTTCATAAAACGCCGGCGACAATTGGAAGCCGCCCGCTGCACGGGTGAAGACGTAAAACGAACAGGCCCGGCCCGGCCCGGCTCGGCCCTCGTCTTTAACATGGTGATCGCGCAGTTAACGGCCCGTGTAATTGACGGGTCGGTTCGTACGGTAAGCTGCGCGTTTCGAGCAAATTCACGCCTTGATTGAGCGCAGGCAGCCCCGGATACGGCGTGGGAAAAGATCGCGATCAGTCGCCACGTGGGCGCGCTCTTAATCGTGCGAATGCAACGCGCTCGGAGCCAACGTCTGGTGAAGAGTCGGTCCTTTGAGATCCCCTCAGAGAGCTAAGAGGCGTCTTTCATACGAGCTCACACGAGCGTGTCTTCAAGACGTCTTTCAGACATCTGTGCCGTCCGGGTGATCACGTCCGAGCGGCTCACGTCGCTGAGACAAACTGTATTCGCACCTTTTCGACCACTTTCGACACTCCATTTCGCCAGGTAGACGGGAAGAAAGCTCAGTTGGCGCGAATGGGGGACGGAGGAGCACTTCTCGGTGACGAGAAGTGATGCCGCGGCTGAAAATAAGCTCGTCTAAACTTGCGCTTGTGCTGAAACTCGGCGGAGATAAGTAAGAGCAATTGACCGGGTAGAAACCGAGCGGAAGTTTCCATCCGGTGGCCCCTCAGGCTCCTCGAAGGATCCAGTCACGTTAACGGACTTATCTTTTCCCGAGCCGAGGAGTTACGGCCGCGCTCGAGTGCGACGTATTTTTCTTAGGCGCTACGTCTCAGAGGAGACGAAGTATTTATATATTGATGAGCGAAGAAGATGCCGCTGAGAGAGATGTGGAGCGATTTTCAGGTATAAATGAGCGCTCGAGCGATAACGAGATAAAGGAAAGCGAACGCGCTGCGTAGGCGGACGTCGACTGCAACGAACGCGCCCGTCGAAGAGGTCGAGCGCGCAATTACGATATTTTTCTCTCGCCACGTAACTTGTGTGTGTGTGTATGTGTGTGTGTGTGCGCGCGCGCACAAGTTTCGACTGAGCCGCAATCGGCGCAAAACGTCTATTCGCAGAGCTTCGGCTGCACCTTGAGTCTCCTCGCATGGCCGCAGCCATGACGCTCTTACGCTCGCCAGAGAAATTCCCTCGTTTCTGATGCCATAAATGCACGGAGCTCGGTAGTGCCGCAAAGATCGGCGGGCAGAGAGCGTCCGTGAGGCCGAAATATGCCACGAAAGAACGCGGCAGTACACACGCTGGAAAATCAGCAAAGCCCGCCATCCTGCGCTGTCAAAGGAAAAGAGGGAGAGAGGAAGAGAGAGGGAGAGAGAGAGAGAGAGAGAGAGAGAGAGAGAGAGAGAGAGGGAGAGAGAGGCGCTCTTTCGCGGAAAAATGCGCAGGAGCAAAGCAGTTCCTCCTCCTCCGCGTCGCTCGTAAGCAAGCAATCAGGTAGGGGGAGGCGTATACAAAATGCCCTGTTTTGCATATTTTCAATACGAGAGACTGCTCCTGTCGGGCGATGCGGAATCGTCGCGCCGCGGCCGCGGCGAATTAATCCGTCGCGCGCAAGGGGAAAATAACGGACGCGCGCTCGAGGAAGCGCGAGTTTTGCTTAATTAATCGACGCAGATTCAGACGGTGTCGAAGCCGCAGCACGCTGGACGCGCATTGTGGACAGTCATGTGTGCGTGCGTCCTCGTGCGTGTGCTCAGGGTTCGTACGTTACGTCGTCTACGACGCAGCCCGTGGGGATTATTCAGCTGGCGCTGGTAACCGCGAAGGAGGTCGACCTCGAGGCTTGTCAATTAAATTAGTACAAGTTGGCCCGAGCCTCGCGGGGAGCCTAGCAACTCTCTCTCTCTCTCTCTCTCTCTCTCTCCCGTGCGCGCGTTGTCACCTACGTGCGTGGAATCTCGACGAGCCGATCTCTTTGTGCGCTGCAAACAGGCTGCAAACGTACGCGAGGCTTGGCACGCTGCTTCCGAATGTTTGCCCGGAACTTTGAATCCCGCTGTTTACCGTGACCCGAATAAACCGAATATCGAACAGCCGGGCTATCCGGTTATTGTAATCCAATGTTCCTCGCTAGCTGAGTGCGCGCGCAATACGCCAGTACGGTTTGCATATCGGGCGGCGCGCGCCCGTTATTTACGTTCGGTGTTTATGCCGCTCGCGAGGAGGCCGCGCGATTAGTCTTCTTCTCTTCTCTCGGGAGATATATATCTTTCTCTCTCTCTCTCTCTCTCTCTCTCTCTCTCTTTCTCTCCCTCTCACGTAAATATTCGCCGAGATACCCGCATAGGAAATTTCCCACGATCCAATTGAGATCTGCTGCCATTTCCCGAAATCTGCGCGGATTCGAGAGCTGGAAGCTGCAATGCCTCAAGTTTCGCGAAAAGCGAAGAGGAAAACTTCAGATCGTCCCGGTATTTGTCCCGGTTTGTCCTCATTCCTACGTTAGAATTCTATTCTTTCGACTTTACCGAAGCGTTACCGACTGCAGGACAACGCGACGGAGCTGTGCTTGCCGGAGATAAGAACGGGATTTCCGGTCGGACGGGCAATTTTCGGACAAATCTGGCCGCCTCCGTCGGGCTCCGATCTGTGGCTCGCCCGGGAAATTTCCGTGCGTCAGACACAAAGACCCCCCCCCCCCCCCGGCACCGTCCGTCTTGCAGCGGGCGTATTACGACGACTACCGTTATCGCCTCGGCCCGCGTCCCGTTGAATTCACCTGTCGCCACGCAAAACAACGAACGGCACGCGTCCGGCGAGCGGCAGCAGTCGACGAGGCCAACGGCGGCCGCTGCGCGAAAAGCGGAGTGCATAGTAAAAGGATGCCCGGCGCTCTTTGTCCGCGTTGATTGAGTCGCTTTTCCGCAGGCGCCTCGCGACAAAACGGACGTTCCCCTTTCCCCGGGCCATCGCGAGTCGTTTATCTCCCATTCGGGCGTAGAACGGGAATCGCTGAGCGATGGATAGAAAGTTTAGTAATTCGGAGCGCGAGAGCGAATCATGCCGGCGGATGATATCCTGCGTGCCGAGGAGAACTCTCGCAAAACAGGCCGAGAAAAAATGTGTCGCGCACGCGGAGAAAATCGGCGAGGTGAGGAGCGTCGTTCGTTCATCGAGTTTTTTCAATCTCCCGGTGTGCGAGCGACCTTTAACTCCCGCTGCATTAGATGCATCGCCGCTCTGATAAGCGCCAGTCCTGTCGTGCAATTTTATTTCTCTTTGTCCTCCTCGGTCGCTTTTACGTTCGATGAAGCGCGAGCGCTTCGTTAGCATCTCATTTTCTCAACTTTCTTAATCTCCCAAACCGAGGCTGTGTGTATCGCGCGCGCGCGTCGTGTGACGAAAAAGTCGCCTCCGTTATTTCGCCAAGTCGACGCTCGGCTTCTCTCTCCGATCTCCGAATTGCTCCACTGATTATTCAAACGCTCTCGGAATTCAGGTCGCAAGCAGTCACAATCGATGCTCCTAGATCGGCCGTAATTGACAGTCATGACTCGAGCAAGTTGTCCGACGTGGATCTGAACGTCGCGTCGGGCGAAAAATCCGTCGACTCCGTCGACTCGCGCGCGATCGATTCGCGAGGTCGAAACTTCATCGGGCCCGAATGTAGATTCGAATCCCGCGGGAGGGAGCGCCAAGTTTCTGCAACGGAGATCAACATCGAGTCACGAGCGGGGGCCCTTCGGCCTGGATACTAGAAATGTCGAGCGGTGAGAATAAGAGCCGCGGAGGAAAACGCGCCGTACTTTCTCCCGGCCGGCCGCACGAACGACGACGACGACGACGCGCCGCGCCGCGAGAACCGCAGCGTTTACCGAGGAGAAGGCGAAGGCGAAGGCGCGCGTTGCAGCTCGCTAGCCAGCCAGCTAGCCGGCAAACGCCGTGTCGGCCCGCGATCCGTCGTCGCTGACGGAAAAGTGAAACACATTTGCCGCGGCACACAAACCGCGCACACAACACACAACACGCGCTCGATTTTGCGACGCGCGCGATGCAACCTCGCCTCGCACGCGCGCTATCCGCGGCATGTGGACTCGCGTTGCTCAACTGCCTTGCATGCTGATAGGACTACCGGCGAATCCGCGAGTGGTTAAGAACTCATTGTTGCACGGGCGAGCACGGGCGTAACTCGAGCGTGCAAATTTTGCCGCGTTTCCGCAGCATATTTTCTCGCCCGGAATCTCGAGGAATGCGCGGCGCGCGTTCGCGTACGTCGCGCTGGGCGCCGCCGATCGCCTCGTCATCTCGCGATATCGATTATCATCCGAACTCCGAGCCCGCTCTCGGTACTCGGATCTGCGCAGATTTCTGCGAATAACGCCTCTCCGCGCCAAAATACGTGCATTGTCCTGAGAGAGAAAAAATCAACGCGCCGACACTCGCGGCAACTAGCGAGGAGTCCTGCGGGATTTCCCGAAGAGTCGTAGCACTGAAATCCAAATACTCAGACCGTGTCCCGAGACCGCAATGTTTGCCGAGTCTCGCACGATTGTCTCGAGGAAGAACTATTATCTCGGAAACAACACACACACACACACACCTGCAGGTGGACTAATACCCCGCCATTTGTGTACACCCTATTGTGCTCCAACGAGCAAATATTGGGTATTAGACTTAATTTTAGAGGATTTACAAGAGATGACGCAATGAGCAGCTAATGGCATCGGCCCATACTGAAGCCAGCTTCATATGAAAGCCCTATCATTAGGCTTTAAGAATCAGTATATTTCATTCGGTCGAAGTATAAATAACATATTTTTTTAGCGCATTCAATATGTCGAGTTTTGCGCCAACGAAACGCAATTTGCGGGAAGCGTTACTTTTTTCCATTTCCATTTGAAAAAATCGGCAGCTGAAAGTCTTCGTTTGCTGTCCGAAGCTTATGGGGATTATGCTCCATCGATCTCAACTTGTGAGTAGATGATTCAAAAGTGGAGATTTTGATTTGGAAGATAAGGAACGCCCTGGTCAATCGAGAAAGTTTAAAGACGAAGAGTTGAAGGCATTGCTGGACGAAGATCAATGTCAAACGTTTGAAGAATTGGCAGAAGCATTAAATGTAACCAAAATGGCCGTCTCTAAACATTTGAAGTCGACGGGAATGGTTTAAGTCATTTTCCAGCATGACAACGTTCGGCCACATGTCGCTAAACCGGTGAAGGAAACGCTGGAGCTGCTCGGATGGGATATTCTACCGCACCCACCGTATTCACCAGACATTGCTCCTTCTGATTTCCACCTGTTTCGATCCATGCAGAATCACCTTTCTGCCCAGCACTTCAGTTCTTTAGAAGATATAAAAAAATGGCTCGATTCATGGATGGAACCACAAAAGACGAGTCGTTCTTCCGCCGAGGAATCCGCCTTTTACTAGAAAAATAAGAAAGAGTTGTAGCTAACGATGGACAATACTTTGAATAACATGTACTTATCACTTTGTTCCGAACTCTTTGTTCATTTTCACAAAAAAATCCTTTAAAATTAAGTTTAATACCCATAATGCACCTGGCGATGCAACGCCATCATTCCAATACGGATTCCGATGGAATTGTACCTCCGAGGATCGTCTCGCTGCTCAGATTTCGACTTTCCGAGAAACCGCCGCGCTCTCTTTCCTCTTTTCGAGGACACCAGCGGTGAAGCAAGTTTTAGTCCGGAGACGTTGCGGAGCCGCTTTAAGTTTTCACGGCCTAGCCGCGGCGAGACTGCCCTTCCCGGGCGTTTAATGGGAGTCACATTGAATGCCGAATCCGCGCTTTCCTCGGATGCGAATTTGCATCCTCACGCTCGCAGAGGGTGCTTGACCGAGGGCTTCTGTGAAAAAAAGGAAACATCGGCCTGCCGAGCGCGCTGGATGGCGGATCAGCGGAGCGTGACCTCACCTGTTCCCCCATGGTGCCTCATTGTTGGCCGCACTTAGCCGCGGCTGTTCTCTTCGCGGTGGTGCCCCACCGGATACGCCGGCGTGTTCTCGTCGCTGTATGCTCCACTAACTTCCCAACGTCCACCTCGCGAAGACTTGGTCTTCGTGACCGCGGCCGCCAGGGCGAGGGAGAACCTGTTCGGTCGAACGGTGCTACGCTTTTTTGCGAACCGACGAACTCGCGAGGTGGCGTAATGCAGCGTGAGATATTGGCGCGAGACAAAGCCGCCCAGATGTTTCCAGGGGCATGAAAAACGCCGCGGTAACTCGCGGTAACTCTCGGCGGCCGGCGCGGCGAAGTTGCGAGTTCAGTTCGGCTGGAAACTTACCAGCTCGCTTGATTATTATCGATGTAACAATAGAACTCCCCCTCCTCCTCCTCCTCCTCCTCCCCCTCTTTCTCTCGATTTAAGGAAACTTTTCGCCGCCAGACACGCGAAAGCGCCTTCTTCCGAGACGCGACTGCGATTGGCACATCGCGACCAAACGGACAAAGGCGCGTGTTTAATGTCGCATAAAAGCGACACGCTTCGGCAGGTCCGATTGCGAGGGCGATTCGCGCGCCAAGGCGGGGGGAGTAACCTACATAGAAAAAGCGGCAGCGAGCGTCTCGGGATGCTGTCGTTGTGAGCGCGGCAATATCCAATAATTAATTCCGCAGTCGCGCTGCGCGTCTGGAAACGAGAAACCTCCGCCAGCACGCGCGCGTGTCGTAAAATATGTAACGAGAGTCGAAAGCGTGACGTCACGGCGGGAAATGGAAAAGCGCGAGGCGCCGCGGTACCGTTAAACATAACAACACATAGGGACGACGCGTCCCTATTGTCAAACAACACGACACACCCCCCGCCCTCGCACGTCGATTAATGCAGCACCGATAAAGAGCGAGATCGCATTTGGCTCGAACGCGGGCTCGTTCTCATTACTCACCGGAGCGACGCGCTCGGCGAAATAAAATCACACGCGGCCGGGAGTGGCCGGTGAGTGTTGTTCGATTAAATCCAACGTGAGTAACGTCGAGCAACGACGGGATGACACTCGCGGATATCGATTCGCTCGCTCGTGCCGCCGGTGTCCGCCCGCGTTGTTTCGCCGCGCGCTTCGTGCGCTACGAATTTGCATTAATGAGCGATTATGCGTTTTACGGATGCACGGCGACACGCGGAAATGCCGGAGCGAGCGGACGCCCCGTAGTCGCAGATCGTTAAGACCGTATCATACGAGCGACTCGCGACTGCGGCTGCGGCCGCGATTGCGATTGCGATTCTTCCTCGACCAGTCAGAAAGCAGCGACTCACGACTGTCGTTTGGAGGGCTGTCCATTTTTCGAGTCGCAACCGATCACAAAGCTCCGTATAATCACGTGACGCGCTCGTTATAATCACATTTATTCAATAGTAGAAGTCGGTGATCATTAGAATAAGGTTATATCTAGTGTTGTTTTATGTGTTACATATTTCTTTTTAAATGTCAAAACAATTTAATAAAAGGAGATAGATAGACTATTATTTAGTAGATCTCGTAGAATGTAAACCTCTTCTCTGGCATTGTACGTGCGACGTGCACAGGCGTACTGATTTGAAGATTGCAGCGTGGGACGAAATAGCTAAGCTGAAAATATGGTTTCACCCATATTTTCCTGCGTGATAGTGTCTTATAATACTCCGTAATTATAGCAAATGTCACCATCGCACATATCTTCTTTTTACGTCTCAATCGTATCAAATCCATATTCATATTGCAAATGCTCTTGCAATGTTCACAGTATTTAGCCGCAGCCGCGATCGCCAATCGCAAGTCGCGGTCGCAGCCGCGAGTCGCTAGTGTGATACGGTCTTTATGTGAGCCGCGGGAAAACAGAATCGCGCGCGGATTCTGATTAATGGACTGCAGCAATATCGCGAGTGACGCCTCAAGGATGCCATCACAGTGCCATCGATCGAGACCGCGCGAGATACGTTAATGGGCGGCCGCGAGACTCAATCACGATGCGTATCGCGCTGATTGAAGAAAAGTCGAGGACACAAATTTCGCGGGCACGGAAAATGGAGTGCAAATGGTCAGCTCAACTGTATCATTACGCAGCTTCCAGCTCGCCCTCCCTGAGATTTTTTTCTAAGGAAGAGGAACGAAGGGAGCGAAAAGTGAGCGAAGGGGTGAGTATCCTTCGATTAGAAACGATGGCGAAACGTTTCCTATCGATCGCGCCCCCGCTTGGAGGAAACGGCAGTCGCGCGCTATTTTCCGGTTCGTTTGGCAGCTCCAGCAGGGAAACACGTTGCGTCACTCTCTAAAACGTTGTAACGGCCCCTTTATTGGCCGAAACGTCGAAGGAGCGCCTTCGTGTTTGCCCGGCCGCCGCTGTTTCCGTTCGACTGCTAAATCCACGTTAGCCGAGTTAGCCCGACCGCAACGCTCCCGATTGCAAGTGCTCGAGTGCCAGCTAGCCAGCCGGCTAACCGCACCGAAAGTTCCCCGGTCGAGTGCCGCGTTTAAACAGGTGCACCGAGCTTATGAAAGTCCATCGCGCGCTGTTCTCCTTTTGCTTTCATCGAGGCGCAATTCGAGCTGACAGCTCCGCGAGTCACATGCTCGCCTCGAATGAAACCTGGAACGTCTGCCGGCGATCGGTAACGATAAGACGAGTGATTAGAGTGATTAGCGGTCTCGGGGTCCGAAACAGGTGTGACGAACTCTTTCGACAAGTCTCCGATGGGAACACAGAGGACACCTAGATGGAAATCTGGGGAGTAGCTGAAGGATTTCGATCGAAGACGGCCCCTCGGTTGTTATTCCGCACACGAAAGTGCGACATGACTCCACCCTGCGTGCATGGTGACAGGTGTTGCGAAACTATTCGAAAAGATGCGCTCGATTGTAGATTTCTCTTTACAATGTCTCGAATATATTTCCGTCTTCTCAGGAAGACGGAATAATCCCGGAGCTTCGGAGCCTCGTCGAATAGTCTCATCGGGCAGGCCGAACCAATATACGTCGAGCAACGTCGAGCATTGCACGAGAATTTGCTCTTGACTGATGTATGTTTGCGGATGTTCGGCCAAGAATTGACCGCCAATGCTGAATCAATACCAGCTGGCGGTGGCAAATCGATGCTGGAAATCCGGCACCTCAATGATGCTGCGTCAACCGTAAAACCAACCGTACACACGAGTCGGTTTTAACGAGCGAAATACGTTTCAAACGCCGCACCGGAGAGACGAGGTTTAACGTCTCTCTTTCTCTCTCTCTCTCTCTCTCTCTCTAAATGCATAAATGCGTGAGTTTAGAGGCGGAAAATATACTGCAAAACGCATAATCGCCCTCTTCACGAGTGTCGCGCGCCTATCCGAATTTAATATTATACGCGAATTTAATATTATTATATTTAATAATACGAATATTATTCGCACGCAATAACCGGATCTGTCGTTGATAGCTAATTAATCCTTTGGCGCCCCGCGGAACAATAATTTAGTGGCGCGCTCGTTCGTAACTCGTTATTGGACTTAAAAAGGACTCTTAAAAATTTCACACCATAGTGCGCGGCAAAAACGACGCGTTTTCCCGCGCGCGATGTGCGAAATCCATTCCGCTTTTGCGCGCGCCATGTGATCTGCGTGCGTCATTTTAACGCTTCGGCACTTTGCGTCGAGGCTTATCTCTTTGTTCACCGAAAATATCCTCCGTTGCATTACGACGAGGAACATGTTCGACTTCAGCGCCGTACGGTATCGCCTTATCAGATAATTAGGTGTTCGTATCGCCGACGAGAGCGGCATCGTGATCATTCGCAAACGCCCGATTTGGTCCCAAGGGCAAAGCGTCTTGGCGCTGCGTGCTATTGTTTACTTTTTCTTTTCTCTTTCAGATCCTCCGTGCTCGTCGATTTTTGTCAGCGCGGCCGCGGCGTGTCCGCATTGAAACGTCGAGCCATCACGCCATGACGAGGGTTGCATCAGCAGATACGGATACGAGTAGAGCAGTGCGAATACGAGTGTCCAATTATCCAATGACGAGTCCACGGCCTTGTCTTGCGTTGCCGAACAATGACGTCCCCCACTATACTCTTTCAGTTTGTTTGCTGCCGGTTAGGCGCTCCGTGTGTCGCCCGGGAACGCTTCGCTTTAGACGCGCCGGGAAAACGCGCGCTTTCCGCGCGCGCGATTCCGAATCTCGTCCTCCATTGTACACTTTCGTCTGCTTGTCTAAAAGAGCGAAATCGAAACACTCGCCAGATAGGGTTGCCAAATCCAAAAGTTAAAATTACCGACATTTCTTCTTTGGTAACAAACCCGAACCGGACTAAACCGGACGGTAATAATAATCATAACGTTACATTAAATACAAAATATGACAAGAATTTATTTACAATATTAATTTGCAAACAATTTTATAGACAAGATTTGATTGAATAAAATAATAAACTATTAAACATAACCATAAACATAAACATAAATTAATTTTTTAATATATATGGAATGATGGATCGGCAGATCATTTACTAGATGGCTTTTCGTGGCGCTCGATCGTTCGTAGGCGCTTGAAACGGAGAAACGTTGCTAAAATCTGAACTCTCATTCCATTGATTGGATATAACTTAGAAACCGGACATATATATACACATATATGACGTCCGGTTTCATTTATTAACCGGACACTGGACAAGACTTCTAAAAACCGGATATTTGGCAACTCTATCGCCAGAGCGTTTGGGGAACCCCCGTGGAGTCAACCTCTATGTTTATTCGTGGCAACGCGGATGCACCTCATGCGGACACACACACACACACACACGTACTGGAAAAAGCAGATTTAGTATCTGTAATTAATTAATTAATTAATTATCTGTAATTAATGTAAAGAGTCGAAATCGGAAGAATCATTTTGACACAAGTGTTGCACGCAATAATAATCTTACATCCATATTGCTTCAGGAATTCTTTTATTAGAATCACGAGGAGACACAGCTGGCGCCGGAAATAGCAATAATTGCATCGGCATTAATTGATTTTCCTCTCAGCGCTCAGACACACATTTACGCGGCGAGAGGTGCAGAAAGAAACGAGAGCCGACAGCTCATGCAGCCGTTATACGCTGCATTATATTGTTACTGCGTGAAACGTGTCTTTTATTTAGTTTCACCTGTCCGCAGCTCCGGACAACACAAGGATGCGAAGACAATACGGAGGCACTCGTGCGTCCTCGTCTTTTCCTCCGTCTCCCTTTCGCCTCTCTCGCGTCGCTGCTAATTAGAAGTGCAACGGGCGTAATGCGATCTCCCAGAAGGCCGGCGAGTGTCCATTGCGTCACCGCTTGCGAGTAACGTCACACTCGCGTCGCGCGAAAGCAAATTGCAAAATGGCAAAATGGGGAGCGCGAATTGCCGGCAATGCCCGAGGAGGGCATTGTTCGCGCGCCGACACGGCGACGTCGGTTGCCTCGCGGAAAATGTCCCTGCCCGGCACGGGCGGGTTTTCGTGGGCGTGCCGAGCCGGCCGATTGATCGGCCGACGTGTCTCGTCATTGTTATTAATTATCCCTCGCCTGATGACACCTGATACATTCGTGCGCGCCGTTACATCGTCGGCGGGCTTGAAGTGTCGGCAACCGGCAATTAGAAATCACGAGAACGCACTCGTCGGTGCGCCGTAAATCGAGCCAATGTCTGTCTCGAGTGCCCCGTAGAGAGTTCTCGCGTCGAATCGAGCAATAACGTAATTATCGGCATCTTCGTGTCTCGAGAAGTGCCATATATCATTCGTCGAAACACACCGAACATCTTGTTAAAAATTGTACCAGCACGCTAATCCATCTCGACCCTGGTGTGCGTCGAGTGACAATTTCTCAAATAATACTTCTCGGCTTAACCCTTTCACTGTTAGTGGGAAGTATACCTCTCACCTTTTCTTGATTCAATTATGCGTTGTAAATCACATAATTTTGAAGAACTACCGATATGATTTTATATCCAATTATTCATTTGTGATTATTTATAACAAATCAAAGTTGAGAGAAAATATTTTTTCTAGGGAAAAGTCGATTCCTCGGAGAGTATTGAATGTAGGGGTCTGAAATTTTCATCAAATATTTTTCTGATGTTGTACAAAAACATATATTTCTTTCAGTATTTTTTGGCAGGTTAGACTTTTTTTTATAAACAAATATTTCTACAGAAACGGCCGAAATTTGATTTCCTTGCACTTTTTAGCTCTATTTTCCTAGTTTTTTCATTCTGCATCTCCACCTCTTATCCATACTATCAATATTATTTTACTGAAAAATGAATGTTTAATCTCTAGTAAGCATAAATATGCAGTATTGAACATTTTCTCACATACATTTTTTCCAGCTCGATCGAGTTCCATCGTATAGAATCATATGTTCTTATTACGAGCTGGTCATTATTTAATAATAATTGGAATTTTCATTAATTTTATACATCATGATCGCCATATTGAGTCCACCATTTTAAATTGCGCAAATCTGACTTTAGATTCGTAATCAGCGAAAACCAAAAAACGTAGGACTACCAAATATTTTAATAATTTTCTCAAGGAAAGTTAATTCAGCAGTGAGAGGGTTAAACAGACGCGATCGAATCGCATTTGAAAGAAGCGTTACAGAGGAATTACGAAATACGAATTATGAAATACGAATTATGAGTTATAAATTGCGGAAGATTACTGCACGTATTATGTTGGGGGAGTTAATAGCAATCGACTCTGCGAAGCGCTTTAACAACGTAAGAAACCTTTTTGTTTTCCCTCTATCTTTTCTTTGTAAGGCACGATCGAGCCTCACGGCAGGCGGAAGAAGGCGAGATTAGTCGATATGCACGCAATGTCCATCCGGAAGCGCGGTTTTCTTTTTACAAACTCAAGTGAAAGTTGGATTAATTGCAATATGGCGGCTGCGACGCAATCGGGATCTCCGATATACAGTTCCATAGAAATTTAACGAGTAGCTCGTCAAAGCAAGTTATGCAGCGGGCACAATGCTAATTTTTGCCACGCCGATCAATTAACGCTCGCTCGGAAGCCGGGGCTATTGTTCCCGTAATCATGCGAGTCTGTCGAAATGGAGCCATTTGCATGTCATGTCCGTTAAATTCGCAAACATAAACATAAATTAATGCCGACGCGCGATACGACGAAGCATGTAATATAATAAAAGAGTGTAAACTAAAGCGCACTCAATACGCGCAGCCTGCAATTTCGCTAATTGCCGCTACATATCCATCTCTTATCACAGGGACATTTTGAACTCTCATGAAATATCCGCTAAATACACGCTTGACAGCTATATATGTTCTTAATTACCGTTCGGTAATGCGCGTCCATGGTGCAGGTGAATGTTACACGAGACATAATATCGTTGCGCACGTTAATGAATTTTCCGACACTAGAATAATATTACACTCTGGGTTAAGATAACAGAGAGCAGCGTCAGAGCTAATAGCAGCCACGATCCCCGGAAGGTAAACTTTGGTTTCCTTCGTCCTGAAACACGTTTCAGCGTCGAAACCCATCCAACTATATATATATATATGAAAAAATTACTAATAATACAGAAATATGAGGCAATATCTATCCGTCCGTTTGCAGACGCACATATAAAAATAATTGCTTTCGCCTCGTTGCCTGCGATATTCACTCGGATGTCAAGTCCTGACGGGAAAATCGAAGCGGGAAAGTTGAAACCGTTTCGCGTTCGCGAGTAAGCGCGCGAAGTAAAAGCAAGCGAAGTTGGATGAGAAAAAAGAAGAAGCTGCAGTTAGCTTCGCGTAGAGAGAACAATTACCTCAGTATAGGTACTGCAGGAGCGTTCGCACAGGATATTCTTCTCGCATCAATGCGCCGCGATCGCGCGCTATTTTGTTCCTTCTCTTTCCCCTCCCTTCTTTCCCCATCCGGGATGTTAAATATTAGTTTTGCGCTGTAGTACTTTGTTTTTTATTATTTAGGCGCGCGCAACCAGAATGGGGCTATTGAAAGATTGACGCCAGGCTTCGACATAAGCGACGGAACAAAGGGAATGCGAAAACGCGCATAGCGCCTGTTACAACATTAATTTCCCGCGCAAAACTTTTGACGCTTTCACCGTAACCGGGTCGTCGCTAGACTTTTATGAAGCTTTACATTTAGCAGAAACTACTCCTTACGCGAGAGCATTGTGCGAGATAAAAATCCGAGTTGCTACCACAGTGCTTTCCGGCCAAAGGTGAATAAATATTTCTCTCTACCGCGAACCTTGAAAGCACCTTGAAAGAAAAAGAAGTCACTTCAATCGCATTAATGGGGAGACACTCCTCCGATTGGGAGGACAATATAGAGCGACAACAGTCGCGGGTCAGGTTTCAGCGGCAATACGCCGACAAATCGCGGGACACTTCGCCTCGATATCGAATTGCACTCGAGAGAGCTCGGCTACGCGCATTCGACCCGACCGCGCGATCTCACCGCGATTTCATTTCTTCGTCCGCAATTAAACCGAACAATCATAATGATAAAGGTAACGATATAGTTGCGATACCGATGACGTAATTAGTAACGGGAACCCCGCTGGCGACTTGTGCTTCTTTTTCGAGCGAATGCGGCGAAACGTGAAACGTAACGTAGAAAGAATCTCTTCAGCCTGGCGGAGAGCGAATACCAGTTATCAATTAATCCTCGACGCCGTATCGGAAGAAACGGCAAAATATTTAACGATGTGCCAAATCGTCGTTGACCAAAGTTATATTGACAAGTCACGCTGAGTTCCGAGATCGCGTCGGACGATCACTCGCGTCGCAGTGGGACCAGATGGTTTATTCTTTGGTTCAAAATTCTCTAGAGACCTGAATTTCCAACCGATCGTCCACACCAATGGATGAGGTTGATCCTGAATAAATTCCGAAGAGATCGGTCTTGCCAAAATTAGAAACAAATTTTTTTCTCGAATTACTAGCCGCAAAAGAGGAAAAATTATCGTTAAACGCGAGAAACTTGTGAAATACTCATTATTCGACACTTATTTCTATCTAATAGCGTATTCAGCGGATTGAAACTATGAAACCAATCAACAAACACCTCGAAATTTATCGATCTTGACGGCTTATGAGCTGAGGTTTATAAGCTTTGGGCTCATGGATCATCAGGTTAGGGTTGGATGTTTCGTCCAATGTTCTCCATGTTTTTACTTATTGAGTCCATATAGTCCTTGATTCATTCTTAATGTGGGCTGAAATGACGAGCTTTGAAATTCTGAGTTTTCTAAAAGGTGATTATAAGTTCTGGGGTCTCGCATTTAGTATCCATAGGTTCGAACCCAAGACACTGTACTTTAAACAATAAACTTTTAAGACAAACCCTAAACCCATGAACCCTGAACCGATAATTTTTTCAAAATTTCGGCTAGACAGATCTCTTTAGAATTTATTAAAGGTCAATCTCATCCATTGGTGTCGATGATCGGTTGGAAATTCAGGTCTCTAGAGAATTTTGAGCCAAAAAACGCCATCTAGCCCCACTATGCGTCGCCTCGATATTTTTCGCCATCTCAAACGACGATCCAATCGTCCCAATTTGACGGTCTAATAAGAGAATTATCCGGCGTGATCGCGTCATAATCTGCGAGCGAGACAACCGTCCATTTCAATGTGCTTGATTTAATGCGGAGCGCGCGTTCATACGCACGCGGCAAATCACGACGGAATCTTTCGCGAATAGTGCGCTCCTAATGTAGAGAATTGCCGGACGTGGTTGACGTGCGATTGAAAATAGACGCTTCCGGCTTCTCCTTAACACGTAGCGGCCGTAGCACGTAATGTGTGCCACGGCGGGCGACTTGCCAGTCGCTTTCGAAGCGAACCGCAGCGCGGAAATCGAACACGAATGAAAAAGCGCGTAAGCGTGTAAGCAATACTTTCCATTCGTCTTGTATGCTCCATTTCGACGCGCGTCTGCAAAGTGTTGCCATTGACGCGATAATTTCTCAGCTCAGGGGACAAAATTGCCGCTGCGCGGAAGAGGACGCTTTTATTCAGTCATGACGAATAATAACGTGGACATTCTCTTTACTGCTGGAAGGTGCAAAAGCCCGCGTCTCTCTCTCTCTCTCTCTCTCTCTCTCTCTCTCTCTCTCTCTCTCTCTCGAGAGAGAGAGAGAGAGAGAGAGAGAGAGAGAGAGAAGGAGAGAGAGACGCTCCGATCAATCGATATCGATACCGCGATGATCCGTGACCATTAATTGAATAAGTAGAGCTTGACAAATGAATAATGGTTGTTATGCAAAAAAAGCGCTGCACGCCGGCTCGGCCACTGGAGAATGAGGTTGCGTGGATTCTCCGCTCTTTCGTCACTTTTATCGCAGTTATCGAGACAGCTCGAGAGACGATGCTCGCGACAGTACCGTTGCGCAGGAGCGCAAATCAGACGGGAAATATTTGGACCGAATCAAGGACAGGGTACTCTGCAGTTGGCCGGATGATTCAACAGTCGGTGGGACTTACTGCGGTGGGGTTTACAAGAAACAACGTGTTATCTTATCACGGCACTTCTGACGCGCTCCTGTGCAGCGAAATATCTCGTGAAGCTCGGCGCAACGACCAGGTGAGTCGAAGGTACAACGACCTTCTGGGCGATACAGATTCCGTAACACGTTGACTGCTACGGTGAGATCGGCGGCGATTGGTGCTACAATATTGCCGCGTCTTGATGATTCACGCGTGATTTATGCATCGAAATACACATTATGTTTAACCCTTTCACTGCTGAATCAACTTTCCTTGAGAAAATTATTAAAATATTTGATAGTCCTACGTTTTTTGGGTCGCTGATTACGAATCTAAAGTTAGATTTGCAAAATTCAAAATGGCGGATTCAATATAGCAATCATAATGTATAAAATTAATGAAAATTCCAATTATTATTAAATAATGACCAGCTCGTAATAAGAACATACGATTCTAGACGATGGAACTCGATCGAGCTGGAAAAAATGTATGTGGGAAAATGTTCAATACTGCATGTTTATGCTTACTAGAGATTAAACATTCATTTTTCAGTAAAATAATATTGATAGTATGGATAAGAGATGGAGATACAGAATGAAAAAACTAGGGAAATAGAGCTAAAAAGTGTAAAAAAATCAAATTTCGGCCGTTTCTGTAGAAATATTTGTTTATATAAATAAAATAAATAAAAAAAAGTCTAACTTGCCAAAAAATACTGAAAGAAATATATGTTTTTGTACAACATCAGAAAAATATTTGGTGAAAATTTCAGACCTCTACATTCAATACTCTCCGAGGAATCGACTTTTCCCTAGAAAAAATATTTTCTCTCAACTTTGATTTGTTATAAATAATCACAAATGAATAATTGGATATAAAAACCTATTGGAGTATATTGAACAACTATTCAGTTATCTGGAAAACTCAAATCCCCGATTAGTTCTTCAAAATTATGTGATTTACAACGCATAATTGAATCAAGAAAAGGTGGGAAGTATACTTCCCATTTACAGCAAAAGGGTTACATCCGAATGTATTATTATGTTTAAATTTAAATTCACGTATAACACGTAATCAAGAGCGTATAATCAATTAAGTAGATGGAGTGCTTGTAAAATAAACCAACAAATACGTGCACCGCATTTGTTTACCGCGTATCCGATTCGTTGAGCTGAGAATATTAAAATTATCAACGAGACGTGTCAAATTGGCAACGCTGAAGATAATGCGCTCTTCTCACTTGATTTTGTCTTGTCGTCACTTAATCGAAAGGCACAAACGCCAATTTGGTCGCGAGATTCCAAGTGCACGTTGAAAGAGGAGGAAGAAGGAAGGGAGCTCGTCTATTTCAGCTTCAAATAAAATATACGCGCGGCACGCAATCTGCGAGAAAGGTTGGGTCGTAACCGTCGATGCTCCCCAAAGCTGCAACTCCGATCGAGATGCATCAATATTGCAGACAGGAGGGAGGAAATTTCATTTAGGAAAATCGAGGAAAGTTCGACCTCCCGCTTCGGTCGCGCGATTCTGCGCTTGTGTAAGGGATATTTTTAATTAGCCGGCGAAAGAGATGCGTCAAACGCAGGAATCCCCAATAGCGAGAAACAATCCTGCAGACGTCCGTGAGCGATCTCGTGTCTCGCTGCGCTGTTATATAGAGGACATTTTTAATTAAATTAAGGGAAGACACAACCATCCCTCTTCAAACAGAGGAACCCCGGAAATAACTTTGCTTCGCGGCTACTTTGCGAATGCGATGTTACATGCACGGGGGAGGGGGAGGAGAATTTAATTAACACTCTCACGTTGTATATGTTGAAACACAAACCCGACGGTGTAAAACGGTGCGCACGGGCAAACAATGCGTCGCGAGGGAGTTCGTTCCCACGGAATTGTCAATTGGAATTAGCTAAGTTCCGATACTGCCGATTCGGCAAACTCGCGGGAATGACGCAAGACGAAGAGATGCGACGCAACGTGCATACAGACAACTTCTGCGAGATCTTCGATGCCGAGATATTCGTTTCGTGTTTGCCAAAAAATTTGGCTCGATTTTCCAGCTTCTCCGAACCGGCTAGCTCGAAATTTCCACAATAGAAGCGCATAAAAGCTTGAAGAAGCTGAGCACAGACGACGACGAAAATATTCCGGTTGATGAGTAATTTGTTTTCATTGAGTGCGCAATGAAGTAAAATTTCATTCCAAAATCAAACTCAATTTCTTCACTTTACTTCGTGTATGATTTTACTTAAGCACAATAAGAAAGTTTCATGAAATATGCTGCTTGTATTGGAGGAACGATAAAATACATATATGAAGGAGAAAAATTTCATATATGAAGAGTGAAATGTGTAATCGCTTCTCGTGCAATCTTCCACGGGAGACGCGCTATAAGAAATTCTTCTTTAAAACATACTTCGCGTAAAAATATTATGAAAATACGAGATTGCTCTCGACGACGTAAAGCATAAAAAGATTTCTCTTTATATCTTATGCCGCCACAGACACTTTACGATTTTTAAAACTTTGACATCGCGTTTATTCGTATTGGATGATCTTTCCGATAAAGGAGAATGGCAGTTTCGATCGGTGGGTGTTATAACAAAAATCGGGAATTCAATCTTCTTTCTTTTCTATTCCTTCTGAAGATAATGCAATCAGATACCAAATGTGTACGTGTGTGTGTGTGTGTGTGTGTGTTAAAAAAATATTTGTGTAAATAATGAAATAAATAAAATAAATATCGCATTGCAAACATCCGTATCGTATATTCGAGTTTCCGGGGTTCTCTCCGTAACAACAACTTTGCGAGTGCACAGTTCTGTATTCTCTGTGAAAAGATGGCAACTTTCTCTAGTAAGTTTTCTATATTCTGAGAATTATTTTGAAACACGGCAGGCATAATCTACTTTGCTGATCTACTTTGAACGATGATCAATAAAAAAGTTAGAGATTGAAAGCGTGACATGTTGCGAGTACAACAGCACGCCGTTCACAATGTGCATGTAATCATGGTTGACACAATACTCTCACTTTTGTTCTCCACAGGCCAATTAGTTTTTCCGTCGAATATTGTTTTTCTCCTGCACGCTCGCAGAATATTAACCGTGCACGAAAATTCTTTTTCGTTATATTTTTCCCTCCCACTTGCTCTCTCCCTCCCTCCCTCTCTCTCTCTCTCTCTCTCTCTCTCTCTCTCTCTCTCTCTCTCTCTCTCTCTTTACCTCTCCATTTTTTAAAAGAAAAATCAATTATGTATCTATCAGTATACGCGAGCGAAACCACGACTAGCCAAAGATAAAACTAATTAAATATGGCTATAGAGGATTTTCCTGTGTGACGCACATACATTATACGCCAAAATTGATGGAATTCTCCGCGATTTTTCAAATGCACTCCACTCTCTTTCTCCCTCTCTGGCCGTCCAATTATTCATTTCACCCGCCTAATTCATTCAACTATGTCTAAATTTCTACTCATATCGCAATATCCTTTTATACCGCGGATGAAAAAGAAACGACGTAAGCGTGACGGCGCAAAGACTCCCACGGCATATTTCGCAACAAGCGCGCTATGCAAAATTCTCTTTGACCGCGCAGCGCGGCCAATAAAAAGCTTCGCCAGACGAACAATCCGAACGCGCTGATCTCGGATGCTCCCATGGAGGGAATGGTGGCGAATAGGTGCGCCGCGTTCGCGCAAGTATGTACATTTGTGGTGAAATAAAGCACGACGAAGGGAGGAATGGAGACGAGAAGAGAGGAGAGGAGAGAAGAGGAGAGGAGAGGAGAAGAGAGGAGAGGAGAGGAGAAGAGAGGAGAGGAGAGGAGAGCAGAGGCTGTGCGGTCGCATAGGCTCGGCTCGGCTCCGCTTCCAATCTCTTGACCTGACATTTAATGCCATTACACAAGTCGCAGCTACTCGTTATTCTTTGTCAGCGCGACGCAGATGCTATTTACCGAGATGAGGTGTAAACGGAGGGAAACAAGAGCTAATATACATACATGTATATATATATACACACATAGTTATTTGCAAAGATTTTTGCACAGAGTTAAAAATCGATATTTTTACAGTTAAATACAACCTTGTTCAGTAGCAAACTTTGATCGTTTTTTCAATGACAAGAGCTCATGAAAAACAAAAAAGGTAAATTTATGTCTGATTGTGAGGTTATCGGGTTTGAGTTTTTCAAAGCGATGAAAATCCTTACAAACTTACCGAATAACCAAATACGCACACACACACACACACACACACACATATGGTGTATATATATTCATTGCATGCAAGGACGCGACGACGGTCACCCGCCGATTTATTCAAGCGCGAAAGGTTGCAGCTCCCTTGCATTCTGCCGCGACAGATGTGTGCTTATGTGTGTGCACGTCTGCAAATATGTGTACAAATGCTGATTTATTCGAGTGCGAGTATTCGCGTGTGTGTATATGCGTATCGATTCACCGCCTCAATTAACGTTGCATTCATGAATAGCAAAGAACTCGGATGCATTACACAACAAATACGCACACGTCGCGGCGACGAGCGACGCATGTGGAGCGGAAACGGACTTTTGCAAACACACGCCGCGTGTCGCGACACGATGCGGATAATTTAATGCCGAACACGAGATTCGATGATTAGATCTTTCAAGCTGTGCTACGTGCACGAGGAGACAGAGGAGAGCGCATCTCCTGGGCTTGCGCCCTGGAGGATATCCTTCCCGAGGATTTCAAGGATCCCGCGATGCGCGCGATTTAGCCGAGTCAGAAAGAAATCAGCGTAAGAGAACGCGCGAGGAGTCCGCGAGAATTTACACGCACCGAAGAGACGGAGTCTCAGGATTGCGCAATGTTCCTCTTGTCTCTCCTGCTCGCGAGCGCAGCTCGTGGGACCGTTTGCGGACCATAATGGGGCCTTACGGGCGTCCGGGAGTCACGGAGGCAGATCAATGAAGATCGGTCTGCACGATGTGCATATCTGTGCTCGCCCTGCCCCCCTCTCTCTCTCTCTCTCTCTCTCTCTCTGTCTCTCGCGAAGAAGCGAGCCGCTATAAATAACGTTTATGCTAATGCCGTCGCTGCAAATGATCGCTCCTCGCGGCCCGTTATATCAACGCGCGAATTTCGCCCGCCTGGCGCGAACTGTAGCGTTTTATTATGAGAGCAAACGTTCGTTACGCGGCCCGTCAAGCGACGCGTAACTTAAGCACCATTAGCGCGCGCGGCCGCTTGAATATTTACGCCGGGGGTCAGGACGATCTCCTGGACGACGGTCCCGAGTTTCATCCGCCCGTGACGTTTTATCACGCAATCCACCGTTCAAGTGTACTTCGCGCTTCGACCGCTCTCCTTTCCCCGCTGCATTATTCATGCCCGCACTTGATCGTGCTTTATGGCTGGAATCGCAGCTACAATCCGGCTAATCCAGACTTAGTGATTTGCTATCTTCCCCTTCTCTCCTTCCCGCCCTCCCTCGCCCACGCCCTCCATACGTTTAAAGTTCAAGCTATGCTATAGACGGACGGCGAAGATCGAGTTAACCAGAATTAGCGCTAAGCCCGGACTGTTACCGCGATCGAATGTCTTCTCGGTTCAACAGGCAGCACTTCCCTCGTCGATATTTCACGACGTAGACACCGTTAGATGCCCCTTCGCCCTGGTCCCGATAAAATTATTTATGAACTCGCTCGCCCACGAAAAGCATTTGGATGCATTATACATATACGTCGGTGCCCCCGGGCTCCTTCGGCCGGTATGTTTTATTCGGCGGCCGCGGGTCCGTTACAATAATTGATGTTAGACGTTTGATAACAGAAATAGCACGCCAGACCGCGTCACGTGCGGATATTAAAATATTTCTATGAAACGTGCCGCGTCCCAAGGTTAAATCGATTGTCGCCTGTCTCGCGCGCACCCGAGTGTTATCTGGCTAACTGTTATATTATTTGATGACACATTAACTCCGAACGAACGTTTTTATTGATTGCCAGGCAGGCTGGATCTGGGATATTATCGACGCTAATGTGACTCATATAACATCAAGGCTAGACATCTGTCACACAATGTAAAGAACCGTGTCGTCTGCGTTCTACTTTCTCGAAGTTTCCGCGGCCGAAAGCAGAGCGCGATCGCGCCGAATTATTTATCGACGTGTGCGCTCATTCTCATTTCCCACCTTAATCATTTATATCTGTCCTCGGGTCTCGCGTCGGTCGCGAGTCAAATATTTCCCTTTAACGTGGGACATCCGTTCGCTCTAAAGCGTCACGGTACGGTTTTTGCATATGCGCACCGAAATATATACAAACATAATATATACGGAGCGCCCGCGCAGAGTTCCGATGAAAACAGTCGGAACAATTAGATATATCTGAATTCTCGGCAGAAAATCAGCAGAATCAAAATCAACCGAGGGAAGAAGCGGGCATTATTACGTACCGTTGGAATCCTAATACCGTTGGCAGAGTTGCAAACGCACAGACGACAAGAAGTGTGCCACACGGAAGACCACGAGGAACAAAGACCCGGCAAGTCGAGATATCGGGGATGTCAAACAGGCGCGAAGCGAAATAAAAACGACGTACATAAGCTCGATGTTTTTGAGCGCCTATCGCATGTGCGCGTGATGTCAAAAGAAGAGTTTCGCCGGTGAATTTCGCCCGTTGCGGAAATCGCGTAAATTTCCCTCGTACTCTCAAAGTACGTACAGAGTATCCAGAAAGACGGGCTTTCCACGTCAGCCGGCGTTATTAGCGAGAGACGAGCGCGCGCGCTCCCGCACAGAGTAATAAACGACGGACGAATTACCGTCGTTACCGAATCCTGCACGGCCTGACCATTAAGTACGAAACACACTCCCGCGGAGGAACGCTCGGCAAATTGGAAGACGTACCCGCCGTACGTAATAGCGAAAGTTGCTCCAATCTGCGAGCGAATTTCCAGCGGCGAATGTGATCAAGTCGGCGCGCGCCACAATGGACCGTATTTCCATGTCCTTTGCGTGACGCAGATACCATGTATGTATAACCGCAGCAACTTTGATTGGTTCGAAATTGGTTTCGAGCTCAATCAGACGGTGCCTGCGCGCGCTCGTACGAGCGGAGAGTGTGTACGCGTCGCGTCGCAATAAGTATTAATTCCCTCTCGGCGTCCCTCTCGGCGATGCAACGTCGACGGCTCGTCCGTGAGCGATTGTAAAATGAAATGACTCACTGTGAGCGGCATTACAAACAATGACATCGAGAAAGTTCGCGCGTTTCGAGCGGCCTACACGCACGGCCGCGGCGTGTACGCCTCGACAGCTGGTGACTATAGTTTTAAAGAGTGTGCATGTGTGTGTGCGTGCGTGCGTGCACATGAAAATCCTAGTAACTCCAGTAATATCGGTGCTAAGACGTATGAGCCGATTTATGTACACAGGAGCAGTGAACTGCGAACTGAACAAGTTTAAAGAATGCTCCCCTCGGCGTATAATATCTCAAGTGTGTCGAGTCGCGCGATGCACGCTGTTGCCGCGTGTCGTTGCGATTTTATTATCGATATATACGCGCAGATAATTCCACGAAGATACGATATCTCAATAAAATAGATATAACGCCCGTTAGCAGACAAAGCGCCTCTCGAGAGTGACGCAGGCACTCGCGCGACTCGCGGAAATGGAAAGGCGAGTGGCAGCGTACGAAACGTATTCTATTTTAATAATTTTTTCAGTGTCCCCCACTCTCTCCCTCTCTCCTTAGAGAGAGGAGAGAGAGAGAGAAAGAGAGAGAGAGAGGGAGGGAGAGAGAGAGAGAGAGAGGGAGGGAGAAAGACGAACGCTAAGAACACGCGGGAATATTCATAAAGCCGGGGACTCATGCATTAATCATTACCGTCAGCGATCGTCATTATTGTCTTCCACGAACATCGTCTCCTCGTAATCTTGTTTGCATAAATCACAAGCAGGCTGCCGCGACTCGCGTGGGATTATCACGTTTTCGTTTCACGTGATGCGCAGCGAGAGAGGCCGCCGCGCGAAGGAGGTTTCTTCTTGCTTTTCTTCCTTTTCTCTCCACGGCGACACAAATTAAAAATCATAATAGCGACCGGCGCGTTGCGTGCCGTCGCGAGGAATGTCACACGTGACGTGGAAGCGCGCGTACGCGAAGGCACGCGGAGAGAAAATACACCGGAGAGAATCGCGTGAGGAGGGGACGAGAGAGGTGCGAAACTCCTCCACGACACGATCGCAAACATCCCTTCGGCGCTAAGCCGTCCGAGTGGATCGATATCGGCGCGATGCCTTAATCAGCGGCCGATTAAGGTGTTTAAAGCCTCGGAGGGTAAATTCCGTTTCGGGCCTGCCTCTGCCTGAATGCCACTGAAAAAAAATCAAGCCGAGGGAAGTTGTAAACATTATCGGCGCGAACGAACGCCATTATCGTTAAATAAATATTATCCAAGAGTGCGGCGAAATCCGAGAGAGTGTTTTCCAGGACGCGCGCACGCGCGTCGTCGTCTCCTCCTCCGCGATTGTTATCATCGACAATAGCCGGCGACAAGCCTCTCAACAGCGATCGAGAGAGAGAGAGAGAGAGAGAGAGAGAGAGACTTCGCGAGCTAGATGCGTCTCAACGGAGGAGAGAATTAAATGGTGTAGGTAATGGACGGAAATGCATCGCGATGAGACTCCACGCGGGACGGACGGCCGTGACATCGCGATTGTGCAGCTGACGCGCGTCCGCGAACAAATCCGCGTGTGAGCGGATATTCAGGATAGCGATTATATTTTTCCGAGGAAAGGGATCGCGCGCCGTGAAATTACCATCGCATGCTCGCGCTTCGTTCCCCGGCGAAGGAAGAAAGGCTCCCGCGAGAGACGGCGAGGCGTGCATTCCGCGCGTTGCGCCGTCCTGACGAATCATTTGCCGCGGCTCAGCAAGGTGCCTCGTTCTTTCAGCTGCTGGACGGCGCCAGGATGCCGCGCGATAGTATTAATAAAAGGCTCGAGGATACATGTACAGATATATAAACACTCGAAGGTGGTAAGTTTTGTTAATTGATTCCTGGGAGTATCGAGTCTCTCTCGCGATCTTCGCTCGGCTGGATCGGAAGGATCGCTCGAAGTAACGTGACGACAATGCGCAATGCAAACGAGCTTCGCTCGGAGCGGACGGAGTTCCTCGTCGTCACGGACGAGATTTGCTCGCTTCAAGCGAGCTCTTCCCCCCCCGCGCCGAGGTACCGGCAACTGTCGCCCAAGCACCCAGTCGATTTTAAGTCATTCCTCTTGTACGACGCTTTTGCAGCGTGATTGCTCAATAAGCACAATTGAAAGCCCGGCTGAAGCGGGCAGCCGAGCGCGGCTGGAACAAAGGATCTTAGAGAGGCTGGACTTAAAAAATGTGTCACCGCGTACGAACCGCTCAGTGTAGACGAGAGGGTCGCTCCTCTGCAATTCCAATGTCCGATGTCGCTCGTTCGCGAGCTCCGAGGTTTTCAATAAATCTACATCGTAGAACCGCGTAGCACGCCGTGTATTGCGCTGCGAAAACAGCGCCGTCGCATCCGGGCCGATGTATAAAAAGAGCGGCGGCTAAAACAATAAACAAATGGAAGTTCCGCAGCGCGTAGAGAATCCTCTTTGCGCCGCCCAAAATGCGCACCTATGCTCCGACACGTACACACGCGCACACACACACACACACGCGCGAAGATATTATCAGCGGAGATTAAAACGGGACATTCCACGTGTGCTCTCGCACGTACACACCGACGCACACGCGCGCGCTTCGAATACCGTAAGATTTCGGTCCTTTCGGCCGCGTCCGATCGCACGATGTCTCGCTACACAAAGCGCCCGTGTAATCCGGCGTAAAAAGTAAGCCATGTACAAAAAGGAGAGCTGCGAGGGGGAGGCGAGACGGGAAGCAGAATAGAAAAAAAAAAACGCACACAGTCGCAAACCTGACGGTCGCATTGACGTAACATACAAATCGATCGATCCTGGAAGCCGGAGC